>NC_088702.1:11989736-12182236 GCF_028017835.1 Emys orbicularis
GGCACTGATGGAGTAGCCTTTCCGCAGCCCCTTCCTGGGTAAGGGCTTCCCGTTCACCCAGAGCTCGGCTATGCCCGTGGTGGATTCCCAGCCGGCACAGACGTGCTCCCAGTCCATACGGGTCTCTGGGACTCTGAAGGTCACAAATTCCCCCCCCCACGTATAGTCTGTACTCCCCGGAGCTGGATTTGAAGAGCAGGATCTCGTTGTCATAGGCCTTGGTGGCGTAGGAGAAGAGGGCGTATGGCCGGGGCAGGTCAGTGTAGGATCTCAGACACACGGTAAAACTCTGCAGTGGCTGCTCTGGCTTCGGCTTCAGGATAACATAGGAGTTGTTGGATGCTCTCGGGAAAACAAACACCTTACGGAAGAGGTCTGGGAGGGGAAGGGAGATGGGTGAGGGGTGTTTCTTTGTCAGGGTAAGAGACCCGATTGGTACCACTCTTCCTAGTTAACCCCTCAGGCCCCTAAATCTCCCCCCCGACCTCGCTATCCCAGCCCTGAGGCCAACCCAGCTCTACCAATGCCCCTCAATCACCCCCACCTCGCTACCCTGGCCCTGGGGCTGACCCATCTCTGCCAATGCCCCCAATTCCCCCACCCTGCTATCCCAGCCCTGGGCTGTACCCAGCTCTGCCAATGCCCCCGATTCCCCGCGCCCTGCTATCCCAGCTCTGGGGCCTACCCAGCTCTGTCAATGCCCCCCAATTCCCCAGCCCTGCTATCCCAGCCCTGGGGCCAACCCAGCTCTACCAATGCCCCTCAATCACCCTCACCTCACTACCCTGACCCTGGATCCGACCCAGCTCTGCCAATGCCCCCGATTCCCCCCGCCCTGCTATCCCAGCCCTGAGGCCAACCAAACTCTGTCAGTGCCCCTCACTCCCCCGCACCATGCTATCCCAGCCCTGGGCCGTACCCAGCTCTGCTAATGCCCTCAACCCCTCCCACACCCTGCTATCCCAGCTGTGGCAGGGTGCTGCTGCAAACACACCTCATCAGCCCCTGCCATGCCAGCCCCAATTAAGAGGGATAGATTGGGGCTGGTCGAAAAGCCTTATGTCTGCCTGGCTATTGGCAATACCTGCCAGCCTGATAGGCAGGAGCTACAAAGGCTGGGAAGGAGCCAGAAGGAGGAGGTCAGTCAGGGAGGGAGGTGGACGCCCTCTAGCTGGTTACTGACCCAGCTTGCGGTAGGCGAGACACCTATACGGATTGTATATAGTTGGACACTGGTGGTGGGAAAATGCTTAAAGAATAAAGGATACGGGTGTTGCACAGAGTTGAAGTCCCCTGGACTTATTTGGGAGGGCAACCAGCCCCAGAAGTAGAGGGGCTGGCCGTGCACCCCGTGACATGTGGGAGCTTGTCAGAGATCCTTTTGTGCCAGAGTTACAGTTTGGCAACCTGGAGATGGAGGGAACCCTGCAGTGGCTGGCTCAGCAGCAGGAGGAGATGCAGAAGGTGCTGCAGGCCTTCCAGCAATCCCCCTAGATGGAGAGATGGGCTCTACTCGCCTGGCAGGCCGTGCAGCGGAGGACTTTACAGGACTTTATTAAGGAGCAGGTGGGGTTGCAGCAACAACTCCTGCAGAAACTAGTGAATTCCTTGAGGGGAGATGGCACCCACACTACGGGGTTGGGCCTTTGTAAAATGGGCCCCGATGATGACCCCGACACTTTCCTCTGCACCTTTGAGTGAGTGGCCATGGGCACCGGATGGGACAGGGAAACCCTAGCCCCATATCTCACCCCCAGCCAGCGTGCGGACACTCCAGGAGTGGGCGGGGCAAGCGCTGGGGCCGTGTGTGACCCCCAGGCAGCGTGCGGACACTCCGGAGGTGGACAGAGCGAGCGCTGGGGCCGTGTGTGACCCCCAGCCAGCGTGCGGACACTCCGGAGGTGGACAGGGCGAGGGCTGGGGCCCCGTGTGACCCTCAGCCAGCGTGCGGACACTCTGGGGGTGGGCAGGGCGAGCGCTGGGGCCGCGTGTGACCCCCAGGCAGCGTGCGGACACTCCGGCGGTGGGCAGGGCGAGCGCTGGCTGCGGGGAGGTAACAGCTGCAGGGCTGCCTGGCCACAGGGACATTCAGAATGTGAATCCGGATGGGGCACTTTGGGTCAGGGGCTGTTGCCTTCACTGAGACCGTCCCCTATGCCCTGCCCAGCCACTGTGCCTGAGCAAGGAGAGCGGGAGTGGGCTGGGGGCCTTTCCCATCCTGGGTGCTTTGCATTGGCCCTGGCACCTACCTCCTCCCCAGGCATCATTGGATCTGCTCCCTGGAGGAGAGGGGAGTGGTGGGTACACACTGTGCCCCCTGCTGGTCACGGGGAAGTGGAGAAGTGAACAGCCCCCTGCTGTCTCTGGGGCTGGGGACAGATGGACCCCACGGCCACCTTCCCCAAGTCCCAGACAGCACGCTCCTGGGGAAGCAGCATTGGAATGAGGCTCTTTTAATTGAAAGGGCCCGTCAGCCCATGGCCACATTGGCACTTTGCTCACCAGGAGACAGGGCACAAAAGTGGATGCTGGTGCTGGCGAAAGCCCCCTCCGGTGGGGGCAGGAGGGAGCTCAGTGCCCTGGCTGCTGCCATGTGCCTTACTGGGGCCGAGGGCTGCAGGGACGTACCGATCATCTCCAGGCTGTACTTGGCCACGGACCTGCCCCAGGCACTGGTGGCCGTGCAGATGTAGGTGCCGGTTTCATTCTTGCCGACGGGAAGGAGGGTGAGGATGCGGTCAGGGTTTATCTGCAGGGGGACATCGCTGCCTTCCTTTGTCCACAGGAACTCCAGGGGGCTAAGAGGAGGGGGGTTAGTGAGAGAGAAGGAGTGCTTTCCCGAGGGGCACACACTGGGACAGGTCTGACTGCACCCCGATGGCAGCACCTCTGGGGCAGGCCCCGGCAGGTGATATCAGCACACAGCAATGCTGCAGCCATTCCCCGACAGCCGGTGAAGGACACCAGGGCCAAGAGGCCTAGTCCTCTGTCGCCAGGCACTTTCTCTCGTCGGTCACACCAGGACGGGGCGAGTGCAGAGGCCGCGTATAACGCTACCAGTGAGATCTGGCAGCGTGTGCCACCCCCTCTGCAATGACGTGGGCATGAGGCAGGGCAGGGCAGAGCCAGGCCTGGATCTCCTAGGGAGTGGGGTACGTGGGGCTTGTCCCGAAAGGCAGCACGGATTCCCAATGTGGCAATCGTGCTCAGGACAAGAACTCAGAGAGCAGGCAAGTGGCCACAGGGAGGCGCCTGGCTAGTCCTGCACTGGCTGGTCTATGCTCTGGACCCAGCGTCCCACTCTCTGCGGGTGTGGGGTGGAAAGTTTGTGCTCCAGCAGGTCTGATCCCACTGCTCCATGCACAGTGCAGGGCTCAGCAAAAGCTGCAGAGGGGGTGTTCGGCATTTCCCGCCCTGGGGGGATGATCCTGGTGTGACCCATGTTGCGTCCTGGGCCCTACCGATGGGTGCAGGGTAGGCGTGATGGGAGGGGGAGGGGCGAACACTACAGGCCCAGGGTCTGGGTGGGTGCAGTGGGAGGGGGAAGGGTGAGTGCTACAGGTGCAGGGTGGGTGTGATGGGAAGGAGAGGGGCGAGCGCTATGGGTGCAGGGTGGGGGTGATGGGAGGCGGAGGGGTGAGCACTATGGGTGCAGGGTGGGGGTGGAGGTGATGGGAGGGGGAGGGGCGAGCACTATGGGCTCAAGGTGGGGGTGGGTGTGATGGGAGGGGGAGGGGTGAGCGCTATGGGCCCAGGGTGGGGGTGGGTGTGATGGGAGGCAGAGGGGCAAGCGGTATGGGCACAGGGTGGGTGTGGGTGTGATGGGAGGGGGAGGGGCGAGTGCTATGGGCGCAGGGTGGGGGTAAGTGTGATGGGAGGGGGAGGGGCGAGCGCCATGGGTGCAGGGTGGGTGTGGGCACGATGGGAGGGGCAGGGGCGAGCGCTATGGGTCCAAGCTGGAGCGGGCATGATGGGAGGAGGAAAATTGGGCACTAAGAGCACAGAGTGGGGGTGGTCGTGATGGGAGGGGTGAGTGCTATGGGCACAGGGTGGGGGTGGTTGTGATGGGAAGGGGAGGGGCGAGCGTCATGGGTGCAGGGTGGATGTGGGTATGAGGGGAGGGGGAAGGGTGAGCGCTATGGGAGCAGGGTGGGGCGGGCATGATGGGAGGGGGAAGATTGGGCACTAGGGGTCAGGGTGGAGATGGGTGCGATGGGAGTGGGAGGGGTGAGCGCTATGGGTGCAGGGTGGGAGTGGGCACCGTGGGTGGTGTGAGTGCTTTGGGTGCAGAGTGTGGTGGACGCAATGGGGGGAGGGGTGAGCTCTTGGGCGCGGGGTGGGGGTGCTGGGAAGGTGCTTGGGAAGGGGGCTACTAGAGCGAGAGCAGCCAAGGGGAATGGTGAGGGGGAGGGGAGCTCCTTACCCAGGATCCCCTGGGACGTCACACTGCAGCTGCAGCTCTCTGCCCGGGCTGGGGTAGGGGGGCCGCGGCTGAATCCTCGCTGCTGGCTTGTCTGGTAATGTGGAGAAGGAAGAACATGGAGCCACGCCTGTTCCCCTGCAGGGGCCGGGGTAAGCAGCGGCTGCACCGGGGAATGACCCTGCAAGCCCCCTGGCTGCCCGCAGTGTCTCTGCCAACCCCTTGTGCTGCCCACCGAGCCCCTGTGTCATCTGCTGATGCCCACGTGTTGGCTGCAGTGTGCCCACCACAATCCCCTTTTGCTGGCCAGAATGGAGCCCCCAATCCTCCTGCACTGTCACAGTGCCCCCCACAGATCCCCCCACGCTGTCACAGCATGCCCCCTACAGGCAGGTAGGGCAGGGCACAGCTGATTGGCCATTACATTCTTATCGCCCTTCCGTAAATGTCTCTCAGCCACACCCTGTGTGCACCAGAGCAGTGCCATCGAGCAGACGTGTGCAGCAACGCGGCTCTTCCCAATGCCTCCTCTGCCCCACGCTGGTTCCGCGTCGCTGTTTCTGGGAGTCCTGGGGCCTCACCCTCAGAGTCACTGAGCCCCAATACTTCAATTGACATCAGGCCCCATCGTCTCGAGGTGGGTGCCAAGATCCAATGGGGCTAAATGCTGAGCACCAGGGGACTTAGCACTGCACAGTCCCCCAAGTCCAACAGAAGCCCTGCCCTGGACGGGGGCATTATCGGGAGTCCCATCTTCGGCTGGGAGCTGTGGGGAGGGCGGTCGGAAAACGTGACCCACGCACCCTCCAGAGTGCCAGGGACTGGGCTGCTCTCTGCCTGCAGAAGCACATACCCTGTCCTCCTGTACAGAGGACATCCCGGCCAGGGCTTGCCCCCCTCCCCCGGCACAGCCAGCTCTGCCCCTACCTGTCTGGGCCACGGTTCCCGAGAGGCCAGCGAGGAAGAGGAGACAAAGCTGCAGCTTCTGCATTTTCTTCACCTGCAGAATAAACCAGAGGGAAGAATCAGAGGGACAGGTGTCAAGAGTCTGTGGCCAGTGTGATACAGACAATTAAGGCATTCTTTAAATCTATCGGAAACAAACAAAATCCCAGTGTTCATACAGCTCCATTACGAGAGAGCGGCGGCGACACTGTCAGCCATGACGGAGGAAAGGGGGAAGTGTTCAGTAAATATTTCTGTTCTGTACTGGAAGGAGCTGGGGGACATTTCCATCTCTGACAGTCAGAGCTGTAACTAGGTATTTTTGCGCCCGAGGCAAGAATATTAAATTGCTCCCTCCCCCAGGGCCGGCTCTTCGGTGGCAATTCGGTGGCGGGTCCCTCAGTCCCTCTCGGAGGGAAAGGCCTGCCGCCGAAGACTGAATGAAGTGGCGGTGGTAGAGCCTGTGATTTTGGGGGGTCTAGCTCATAATTTTTGGCTGCTTGGGCTGGTAATGTTGCTTCCAAGATGATCTTTGGTTCCAGTCCAGTTCCAATCCAGAGAGGGACTCACAGGTGAAGAGAGGAGGGAGGTGCTGGATATCAGCAGTGGCCACTAGGGATCAGCATGGGTCCTGAGAATGCTCGGAGTTCAGGTTTGCAGGGCAGGATCAGGGGTGGCAGGTTTGTAGAAATTTTGGTGGTGCCCAGAACACGCCCCACCCAAACTCCATCCCCCCACCCTCCCATGGCTCTGGGAGGGAGTTTGGGTGAGGGAGGAGGTCTGGGGTGTAGGCCCTAGGCTGGCACAGGTGATTGGGGTGCAGGCTCTGGGAGGGAATTTGGGGATGAGAGGGGTGCAGAGGGAGGGGGTGCAGATTCTGGGAAGGAGTTTGGGGATAGAAGGGGTGCAGAGGGAAGGGGTGCAGGGGTGAGGGCTGTGGGTTGTGGCTGGGAATGGGAGGTTTGGGGTGTGGGAGGGGCTCAGGGCGAGAGTAGGAGTGTGGGGGATGAGGGCTCTGGCTGGGGCTGGGAATGGGAGGTTTGGGGTGTGGGAGGGGCTCAGGGCTGGGGCAGAGGGTTGGGGTGTGGGGGGTGAGGGCTCTGGCTGGGCCTGGGGATAAGGTGTTTGGGGTGCTGGAGGGGCTCAGGCAGAGGGTTGAGGGTGCAGTGGGGGGTGAAAGCTCTGACGGGGGGTGTAGGCTCTGGGGTGGGGCAGGGCTGGGGATGAGTTTGGGGTGCAGGCAGGCTGCTCTGGGACAGGGGCCAGAGAGGAAGACTCCCCCCAGGCCTTTCTCTGCTGGCAGCAGCAAGCTCTGGGGGAGAAGTCCCCCTTTCCTGCCCCTCCAGCAGCACACTCACCCCCACCACTGTCACTGCATGTGCTCCTAGGGTCCCTCTCAGGTCCAGGAATCTCCCTCGCCTCCCCCATGGTGGGTGCCGGAGGGTGCTGCGTGCGCCTCCTCCCCTGCTGTTGCCCCTGACTGTAGCCTCACTGGGGGTGAGGGATGGGGCTGCCTCCTTGCCCAGAAGCGGTGACTGCGGGCGGGGGGGGAGGGGGGGAAGGGGCTGTGCTGCTGGAGGGTCCCACTGGAAAAAGAAAGGGTCTGAGGGGGAAGGGCAGGCTCAGAGTCAGTCTGCCCTGGCAGGCGAGCTGGGGGGCGCTAGGACCCTGCGGCAGCAGTTGCTGCAGGGGAGAGACAGGGACTCTCTGCTCCTTTTTTTTTTTTCTCCACCGCTTTCTGCGCCCCCTCCCCCTCCCGGGTTTGTGTGCCCAAGGCAAGTGCCACACTCGCCTCCCCCTTGTTACGGCACTGCTGACAGTGATCAAGTCATACTTTCTAGCCCATCCGTGACTAAGGAGGGTGTTACCCAGCAGCTACTAAAGTTAAACATTTTTAAGTCGACAGGAGCAGACCACTCACACCCAAGAGTATTAAAATAATTGGCTGAGGACCTCTCTGAGCATTAATGTTGATATTGAAGAACTCTTGGAACACTGGGGGAAGTTGCAGAGGGCTGGCAGAAGAAACATGCCAAAATTTAAATATGATAAATGATGTGAGTCAAGAAACTATAGGTCAGTTAGCCTGTCATCGTTCCAGGGCAAAACCCTGGAAAGACTGAGGCAGGCGCAATCAGTAAAGAACTAGAAGATGGGTGTATAATTACTGCCAGTCCACATGCTTTTGGGGGAATAGGTCTTGTCAGACAAACCTGAGACAGGTTTTTGATGAGCTCACATGTTTTGCTGATCAAGGCAGGAGTGTGACCTTCATACACATGATATTTCTATCACACATAGCCTGACTGCAGCGCTCCACTTTGTACTGCTCTGCCTGCCCTGCCTAAAACCTGCCCCCCAGGCAATGCCAATCTCCAGATGCAGGGGTTGCTGCCCCCGTATGGGGAGGAGGCAGGCAAGCTGGGAATGGGCGACGGGATGGATGACTTGATGATATCCTGTCTGTTCATTCCCTCTGGGGCACCTGGCACTGGCCACTGTCGGAAGACAGGATACTGGGCTGGATGGACCTTTGGTCTGACCCAGTACGGCCGTTTTTATATTATGTTCTTAGGGATATGGCCCCCTCACCCGCTCCCCCCAGCCTGGGGCACACTGGGGAGCAGGTGCTCTGTCAGAAAGAATGGTGCCACCAGGGCACTCCTCCCAGCACTAGGGGAGGATGGCAGCTCCCCAACCCCCCTCGGGCCAACATCTCCATCTGCACCTGCTCTGGGCTGTGCATAAGGATGCGATTTAGTCATGGATTCTGTGATCGTATCAGACCTCCGTGACTTCGGCTTCCGCTGTCAGCGGCTGTGGCTATGTTAGGCTTTTACTAGAAGCTTCTGTACGGGATCGGGGAGCAGATACTGGACACAGTGTTGGTCTATAATACTCTAAATACCTTTTACTGATTACAATATAAACCTCACTCACTCCACATTCATACCCCAAACATACTGCACCAGAGTCCGAAGATCGGAACAAAGTCCTAATGGCCAGTCGAGGTTCGGTCCAATCACAAGGCGTGGCAAGCCGACACTGCCCCTCTTCAAAATTGGGGCTTTGGATCGATGTCTGACTCCAAATTTCAGATCTGTCAGGCAACCATTTATAGACCAGTCCATCACGTCATCTGCTCTTTGTCTCCATTCGCTAGGCCTTTCACCCACAACTCAGAGAAAGCAGCCCCAGGGAGGCTGCCATAATCCAAGCAGCCCCGGGGAGGCTGCGTTCCATTTCCCCAGTTTTTATCCACAGCTGTAACAGATACAATACCACCAATGTTATTCCCTTTTCTGCTGGTTTTGTATGTTTTCCATGGACACAACAAGGCTGTTTTGCAAGAACGGTCCTTGACTGCTTAAAACCTTAAATCCTCGCTTCAGTTGCCAGCATGCAACTCACATACTCATGTCAAACACACTTCATTCACGCTAGGCCTCAATGGCCCATAACATATTGCATTATATATAGTGTAGATATAACCCAACAGCTGGAGCTGGGGCTACGTCCCCCCACCTTGCAGCTGTGCCCTGGGCTATGCACCACCTCCAGCCCCTGCAACTGCGGCCAGAGCTGTGCCCCCCTCACCCCACCCTGCTCCTCCTCTCACACACACGGCTAGGGCCAGGGCTGTGCCAAAATCTTAACCTTAGCTATGTGGCATGAGAAGAATCTGCTGGCAATATCCTCATTTGTAGCCTTTCACTCAGGGCCTGGAGACAGGCTTCGGGAGCAATCCCGGGCACCGTGTAGCTCAGGGGATGGAGAACAGCAGTGGGAGCAGAGCCAAGGCCGTGCCGTGGTCACTGGGAGACTGCACGGGTAGTAGAAAGCCAGGCGTGGCTGGGTGGGGTGGCTCCAGGCGGACACTTGCTAGAGCAGCAGCGGGGCAGAGGCACCTCAGGGCGAGTTCTGCTTCCATGGGCTAGTAAAACAGTGCTGTTCAGTGATAGAGAGAGCAGCTGCCTCCTCCCTAAAGTTAGCGGTGGTGGGGGGGGCACCCAGAGCTGGCAGGGCTCTGGGGAGGGGCGGGGGAGGTGCAGGAGCAGGCGGGATGCTGAACTGTGTCCCAGGATGCCTTGCTGTGAGAGTGCTGAGGTCACTAGCTCAGCTGAGGAAGGATGGAAAGCAGCCCTCTGTGCTCCCTGCACTCCCACGACTGAAAGAAGGCACCTGGGCTTTGGCATCCACACGAGCCGTGCGGCAGTCCATGGAGAACCAGAGCCTTGCAGAAAGCAGCCCGACCCCAGTGCATCACTGCTGAGCCCCCGACTCGCCCAGCGTTGCTCTGGCCTGCGGACCTCGGCTGTGATCCAGAGCTGGGCTAATGCCCACTGGACAAGCCAGGCCACAGCGGGTCGGGGGCTGCGTGGATCTAATCTGCGATGCAGACAGGATGGTTCCCGGATGTGTCTCAGAGCGCTCCCTCATCTGAGCATGGGCCCAGCCTCAGCAGCAGCCCTTGGCTGGGGACAGGCTGGGCCCTGGCTCCAGACCGAGTGAGGGGTTTGCACTTTCGCTTCTGCTCATCGAGTCTGATTGCCCCAGAGACGAAGGGATTGGCTACCCTTGTGAGTTACAGCACATTAAAGGAGCCCCCGGCGCACTAGCTCACTACCCGTCCACACTGGCAAGGCAGGTAGAGCACTCTGACTCCATGGCTAGAGCGCTCCTGGTACTCCGCCTCGGCGACTAGAATAACGTTTGATGCTCCCCCACTGGAGCGCCCCAGCGTCAGTGTGAACGAGGTGTTGCATTACTGCGCTCTGATCAGCCTCCGGAAACGTCCCATAATCCCCTTAAGTCAAGTGGCCACTCTTGTCATTGTTTTGGATATGCCCTTTGAAAGCTCCATTTGACACCCGGCTGCTTATCTGCTCCGAGACAAAGCAACCATTACTGGGAATGCTGTGTGTGAGAGAAAGAGTGGAGGGGGGGGAGGGAGAGGTCTGCTGCTGTCTGAACTTACAAGACAGCATGCTGACATGCTCTCAGCCCCCCCAAAACCCACTCTCTCTCCCCCCACATACACACAACACACTCCCTGTCACATTCCTCACCACCACCACCCATTTGAAAAGCATGTTGCAGCCACTTGCATGCTGGGATAGCTACCACAATGCACTGCTCTCTGTGGCCGTTGCAAGAGCTGCTAATGTGGCCACGCCAGTGCGCTGTCAGCTGTCAGTGTGGACAGACTACAGCGCTTTCCCTACTGCGCTCTACGAAGGCTGGTTTAACTCAAAGTGCTCTACAGCCGCAAGTGTAGCCATGCCCACAGGGCCGGCTTTAGGCCGATTCCCCCGATTTCCAGGAATCGGGCCCCGTGCCTTAGGCTCACCCGGCGGCAGTCCACTGCGGCGGCATTTCGGCGGCGGGGGGGTCCGCTCCGGGGTCTTCGGCGGCATTTTGGTGGCGGGGGGTCCTTCAGTGCCGCGGAAATCACGGAGCGGACCCCCCACCGCCGAAGTGCCGCCAAAGACCCGGACCGCCACCGGGTATTCGAATCGGGCCCCGCAGGTCCTAAAGCCGGCCCTGCATGCCCATGCCCGAAGCTACGCTTGCAAACCAGCCTTCCTCCAGCTATGCCCCAGGAACTCAGCCAGCTGGGACCACAGCGCCTGGGCGGAAACACCTGCTTCCCCTCCACGCTTCAGGGGCTATTTGGTGTCACCCTGAGGGGAAGTGAGCCCAAAGCAGCCAGGCCTTAAAGGGGGGTGAGGAAAGCAGGGGTCGAGTCGAACCCTGGCAGACAGTGCCTGAAGCGCGCCCCTCCCTCGCTCCCCAGCGAGCTCAGTTTGCGGGTCTGTGGCCCCTGGCAAGCCGTGAGTGTCTCCACAAGCTACCCCTGCCGTGCCCTGTACCGGCCATACAGCCCGCTCGCCCAGCACAGCCTGGCATTGCCTGTTTCCCCCAGCATCGCCCGTTCTCCCCTCCCCCCAGCATCGCCTGCCCCCCGCCTGTTAGCTTCGGGGCTGCAGCCCGACGGGCAGCGCGGTGCTTCGGCTCCCAGAGGTCTCGCTCCTGCCGCAGGGACCTGGCCCGGCTGTCCCGCCTCGAGCTCACCACAAGATCCCCCACGCCCGGCAGCGCCCCGCCATCGCCCCGCTCACCGAGCCGGGCACCCGGCGCAGTGTCCCACTCCCAGCGCGCTCGGGAAAGGTCCGCTGCAGCGCCGCGCTCTGCTGCCCCCGGCCCGGGGGTGAAGCTCTGGCCGCGGGCGGAGTCTGTGCAGGGGCTGGGGCCTAGCAGCTGGGGTGGGGTTCAGCGCGGGTGATTCGCTGCCCCAGGTGGTGGCAGAGGGACGTGGGAAAGGGGAGGGCAGAGTCCCCCCCGCAAGACGGTGCAGCTCAGACCCCGGTTCCCAGGGCTGTGCTTTTAAAGGCAGTGCCCAAGCCAGGCAGAGGCAGCTCCTCCCTGGCCGATGCGATGAACTGGGCTGACAAAGGCGACTGGATCCAGTGAACCACTTTCACAGACACCGCCCCGAGCAGTATAATGGGCGGTATTTGCACTTGTCTGCACCAAGTGTCCCCGCAGGTCCCAGCTTTGTTTTAGGGGCTGTTTTCATTGCTGCACTGGAGGGGCCTTGTCCTGTGACCCACAGTAGAGGGGCTGTCACTCCTGACAGTATTTACTGTGGGAAAAGTTACTGTTATTACTCTTAGCACCTCATCATTCCTCTCCCTTAAGGCTGTGCAGATGGAGGTCCTGCTGCATACACTTAATAATAGATAATCATTGAAGGTACTAAGTTGCTAGTAGCTTCAGCAACCACCTCTCAATGTTTCTAGTGTAGCACTTCCTGGTGGTACTGCAATATAAGGTTTTAAGTCTAAATTGTTGGGTTTTTCTTCTTTTTCTGCACACAAGTTTATTTTTTGGAAGCATCCAACTTGAAGGCTGACTGATGTCCTGCGTTGGTGTCAAAACGTCTTCAGTTTCCTTTGATCTGCCAGTGGAGACTGCCTTTGTCAACTGGAATTTTGCCTCTGTATCCAGCACCTAAGTGTTTTTTTCACATCCCCACCTCTGTGTAGAACTTGGTTCCCAAATATTCACCACAAGCCAGATTTTTAAGGTTGAATCCCACTAGTCACCTAAATAACTTTTAAAAATCTGGTTGTCATAACTATAAAGGGAAGGGTAACAGCCCTCCTGTGTACAATACTATAAAATCCCTCCTGGCCAGAGACTCCAAAATCCTTTTACCTGTAAAGGGTTAAGAAGCTCAGGTAACCTGGCTGACACCTGACCCAAAGGACCAATAAGGGGACAAGATACTTTCAAATCTTGGGGGGGGGGAAAGCTTTTGTTTGTGCTCTTTGCTTTGGTGAGAGTTCGCTCTTGGGACTAAGAGGGACCAGACATCAATCCATGCTCTCCAAATCTTTCTGAACAAGTCTCTCATATTTCAAACTTGTAAGTACAGCCAGGCAAGGCGTGTTAGTTTTATCTTTGTTTTCTCAACTTGTAAATGTACCTTTTACTAGGGTGTTTACCTCTGTTTGCTGTAACTTTGAACCTAAGGCTAGAGGGGGGTCCTCTGAGCTCTTTAAGTTTGATTACCCTGTAAAGTTATTTTCATCCTGATTTTACAGAGATGATTTTTACCTTTTTCTTTAATTAAAAGCCTTCTTTTTAAGAACCTGATTGATTTTTCCTTGTTTTTAGATCCAAGGGGGTTGGATCTTGATCCACCAGGAGTTGGTGGGAGAGAGGAGGGGGGGGGGTTAATTTCTCCTTGTTTTAAGATCCAAGGGGTTTGGATCTGTATTCACCAGGGAATTGGTGAAGAGTCTCTCAAGGTTACCCAGGGAAGGGAATTAGCACATTGGGAGTGGTGGCAGCGCAGGGCCGGCTCTAGGATTTTTGCCGCCTCAAGCAAAAACAATTTTGCCCCCCGCCCCGTTTTTTTCTTGCCCCACCCCTGGCCCCGCCTCAACTCCGCCCCTTCCCCAAATCCCCAGCCCTGCCTCCTCCCCCCAGGCTCTCAAGCCTAGGAGGGAGGGGGAGAAGCAGCGCGCGCGCCGCGGCCACTCAGGGTCTCCCCCTCCCTCCCAGGCTCTCAAACCTGGGAGGGAGGGGGAGCAGTGGCGTGCGAATCAGCTGTTTCGCGCGCCACGGCCACTCGGGATCTCCCCCTCCCTCCCAGGTTTGAGAGCCTGGGAGGGAGGGGGAGCAGCGGTGCGCGAATCAGCTGTTTTGTGCGCCGTGGCACGCGAGCGGCAGCAGCGGAGGTGAGCTAGGGCGGCCGGGGCACATTTTTAGGGGCGGCATTCTGGCGCCGGCCATGCTGCCCCTAAAAATGTGCTGCCCCAAGCACCAGCTTGTTTTGCTGGTGCCTAGAGCCGGCCCTGTGGCAGCGGACCAGATCTAAGCTGGTAGTTAAGCTTAGAAGTTTTCATGCAGGCCCCCACATCTGTACCCTAAAGTTCAGAGTGGGGAAGGAGCCTTGACACTGGTCCTAAGGGCACTGTACAGAATCTTCCTCAAAGGCAAATTTCTACTGTAATTTTTTCTAAATATAGTTATACAACCCCAAGGTAGATTGACAACCGCAACAATTAAAAGATCATGAATTAAGCACCCAAAAATCATGAAATTAAAATAAATAAATACAGACCTTTTGTGTTCTTTTAATTTGCCTTTTTCTTTCTGAGCCTTTAGGGTGCATTAGCTTCCCGCTTCTGCTGTGACCTCACCCAACGAATCCACACACCTAAAACGGTTGTACAGACCTGTAACATTCCATTCTGTTTGGACTTCCAGTAATGTGATTCCTGCCCGCCATCCTCTTCGGAATTGAAAATTTATTAAAAATCCTTATTTCTGTGAGTAACCCCCCATCGTGCAAACACAGTCACGCAAACTTTACTCTTCTGTTACTGCACTTGCTGGATACATCGATGTTGATTATTCTGCCAAATTCTTTATACTTCTAATTTCATATTTAAATTTCATAGCCTTTTATGTTGGCTACATATTTTGTTATGATACTTTTCATTGATGTTCTTCATTCTGACAAGTTTATTGTCTGAAGTAAAGTTTATTATCTGGGAAAGCAACAGCAGTGCAAACAATCCAGGAAGTTTTTGGAGAGTGTTGGGGACAACTTCCTGGTGCAAGTGCTGGAGGAACCAACTAGGGGCTATGCTCTTCTTGACCTGCTGCTCACAAACAGGGAAGAATTGATAGGGGGAGTAGAAGTGGGTGGCAACCTGGGCAGCAGTGACCGTGAGATGGTCGAATTCAGGATCCTGACAAAAGGAAGAAAGGAGAGCAGCAGAATACAGATCCTGGACTTCAGAAAAGCAGACTTTGACTCCCTCAGGGAACTGATGGGCAGGATCCGCTGGGAGGCTAATATGAGGGGGAAAGGAGTCCAGGAAAGCTGGCTGTATTTTAAAGAAACCTTATTGAGGGCACAGGAACAAACCATCCCAATGTGCAGAAAGAATAGCAAATATGGCAGGCAACCAGCTTGGCTTAACAGTGAAATCTTTGGTGAGCTTTAACACAAAATGGAAGCTTACAAGAAGTGGAAACTTGGACAGATGACTAGGGAGCAGTATAAAAATATTGCTCAGGCATGCAGGAGTGTAATCAGGAAGGCCAAAGCACAGTTGGAGTTGCAGCTAGCAAGGGATGTGAAGGGTAACAAAAAGGGTTTCTACAAGTATGTTAGCAACGAGAAGAAGTCAGGGAAAGTGTGGGATACTTACTGAGTGGGGGAGGCAACCTAGTGACAGAGGATGTGGAAAAAACTGAAGTATTCAATGCCTTTTTTGCCTCTGTCTTCACAGACAAGGTCAGCTCCCAGACTGCTGCACTAGGCAACACAGTATGGGGAGGAGGTGAGCAGCCCTCAGTAGTGAAAGAACAGGTTAAGGACTATTTAGAAAAGTTGGACATGCACAAGTCCATGAAGCCGGATGCAATGCATCTGAGGGTGCTGAGGGAGTTGGCTGATGTGATTGCAGAGCCATTGGCAATTATCTTTTAAAACTCGTGGCGATCGGGGGAAGTCCTGGTCAATAGGAAAAAAGGCAAATATAGTGCCCATCTTTAAAAAAGGGAAGAAGGAGAATCCGGAGAACTACAGACAGCCTCACCTCAGTCCCTGGAAAAATCATGGAGCAGGTCCTCAAGGAATCCATTTTGAAGCACTTGGAGAAGGGGAAGGTGATCAGGAACAGTCAACATGGATTCACCAAGGGCAAGTCATGCCTGACTAACTTGATTGCCTTCTATGATGAAATAACTGGCTCTGTGGATATGGGGAAACCGGTGGACATGATATACCTTGACTTTAGCAAAGCTTTTGATACAGTCTCCCACAGTAGTCTTGCCAGGAAGTTAAAGAAGTATGGGTTGGATGAATGGACTATAAGGTGGATAGAAAGCTGGCTAGATTATCAGGCTCAACGGATAGTGATCAACAGCTCGATGTCTAGCTGGCAGCCGGTATCAAGTGGAGTGCCCCAGGGGTCGGTCCTGGGGCCGGTTTTGTTCTACATCTTCATTAAGGATCTGGATGATGGGATGGATAGTAAGTTCGTGGATGACACTAAGCTGGGGAGAGAGGTAGATACGTTGGAGGGTAGGGATAGGGTCCAGAGTGACCTAGGCAAATTGGAGGATTGGTCCAAAGGAAATCTGATGAGGTCCAACATGGACAAGTGCAGAGTCCTGCACTTAGGATGGAAGAATCCCATGCACTACTACAGGCTGGGGACCGACTGGCTAGGCAGCAGTTCTGCAGAAAAGGACCTGGGAATTACAGTGGATGAGAAGCTGTATATGAGTCAACAGTGTGCCCTTGTTGCCAAGAAGGCCAATGGCATATTGGGCTGCATTAGTAGGAGCGTTGCCAGCAGATCAAGGGAAGTGATTATTCCCCTCTATTCGGCACTGGGGAGGCCACATCTGGAGTACTGCATCCAGTTTTGGGGCCCCCACTATAGAAAGGATGTGGACAAATTGGAGAGAGTCCAGCGGAGGGCAACGAAAATGACTAGGGGCCTGGGGCACATGACTTATGAGGAGACGCTGAGAGAACTGGGCTTATTTAGTCTGCAGAAGAGAAGAGTGAGGGGAGATTTGATAGCAGCCTTCAACTACCTGAAAGGGGGTTCCAAAGAGGACGGTGCTCAGCTGTTCTCAGTGGTAGCAGATGACAGAACAAGGAGCAATGTCTCAAGTTGCAGTGGGGGAGGTCTAGGTTGGATATTAGGAAACACTGTTTCACTAGGAGGGTGGTGAAGCACTGGAATGGGTTATCTAGGGAGGTGGTGGGATCTCCATCCTTAGGGGTTTTTAAGGGCTATCTTGACAAAGCTCTGGCGGGGATGATTGAGTTGGGGTTGGTCCTGCTTTGAGCAGGGCATTGGACTAGATGATCTCTCGAGGTCCCTTCGAGTCCTATGATTCTATGATTGTTTTGTCTTGTCAAAATCCGAGGCTTTTAAAAAATCAGTGACCCTATTACTCCTTTACATTGGTTGGGTGGGGGAGTTGGAGGCACCTAGTTTGTCTTTTGGTGAAACTAAAGTGCATTGAGACAACTGTGTTTTTACAGTGGGATGGTTAATGCATGTTAATTACCCCTCTGGTAAAACCCATGTTTTCTCAGCACTGAGGACACAGACTATACTGCTGACTCTGATGCTAAACGAACCATTATTTTCATGGCTTGACAACTGTGATACTGATTGTTTGCATGGCTAACACCACTCCTTCACCATCAGAGCCAGGTATTTGAATGTCTACAGCTCCTCCCCCCGCCCCTTTGTGTGGGTGTCATGGAAAACCAGTTAAAACATTTTAAACATAAGGAATTAACAGAGGCTCCCTCCTCAATATCCCTTACTCCCCTCCCTTATTAAGGGCTTGTCATCACGGTGTGACAGTAAAGGTGTGAAGTTAATACACATAAATTACAGCTCTGTAAGCCCCTGTGTGGATGCTCTCTTCAGAAGTAAGCGTCCTTAGTTTTGACAACAGCTTTCAGGGCAATAGAAGAGTGCAGGTGTCCTTCCTCCAAACATTGCTAATCATCAGGGCTATGGCCTGTCTTGAACATTGTTAAGTTTTGTATAGTCTAGCTGTATCCCCGTTGGATTTTTTACATCCAAGTGGAAGGAATGAAGTAGGGGAGACCTTGTCTGAACTTTCCTGGGCATTGCCCTGGGTTGAAAAGCCTTTACAATATTTCACAGGTACCAATTTTGGTCTGAGACAATTTCAATAAAGATTTAAGATGAAAATAAAAGGTGATCTCGCTCCTTCTCTCTGCCCTGCGCTGGTCAGGACACCGTTCATGAGCTGGAGAATGAAGACCTGATGGTGCCATGGTAGGTCCCGATGGGCAGGCAGAGGGGGTTGGCCTAGTGGCACAGTGAGCCCTGAAGCTACATATATATATATATATAAAGTAGTGCCACTCTTGTCCCATTAGAATTAATCAATTGACTCACATTTTTGGTGCTTTAACTGTAAAGATTCCTCTTTGATCTCAGCCTCTGCCTGCTTGCTAACCACAGGTGATATAATCCTTATCTATTACTAACTATGTGCTCCCAGGCAAATGTCTGAGGGTGTGGCAGTTACTAGACAGGCTTTGTATTTGTTTCTGAAGCTGGGTAGAATGTTTTCATTATAGGTAAATCACCTGGCAGGTCACTCCCCATTTACTCACCTTCTTGTGTCGCTGAGCCAATCAGAGCTGGTGGTGGGGGGGGGATGTTATAAATATAGCTGCTGAAGATAGCCCTGTGACATCAGTGGCTGGTCAATGAAAGAGCTGGTGAGTGTCTGCTGCGAGGGATGGTTTTGCTGACAGCTCTAAGAAACGTTTGGTAAAGGAGGATGCTGATGTTCGTATGAAACTCTGAAGAAGCCAGGCATGAACACTACATATTATGGCCACATCACAGAGACTTAGAGCCAGATTCACAAAGGTTTAGGTGCCTACATCCCAATTTTAGGCTCCACTGTGATTCCCCAAACTCCCGCCACACCCTTGGGCACCTAAACTCACTCAGCACCTACATTTTCAGGGTAAAAGTTCCCTAGGCACCTAAGCTTCTGCCTTTGGGCCTGCGCACGGCTGCCTCCCTCTAGGCATCTAGACACCTATCTCCCACCTAAGCCCCAGCGTGAATCACAAACCAGGGAAGACGGGGGGGGGGGGCGCAGAGAGGCTTATCTTGTGTGTGGGGACCGATCCAGTAGGTGTGCTTAGGACTGCCTACTGGATTGGGTCCCATTCAAATCTGGCAGGATGAGGAGGACATGGTGTCACCACCCAGCTTCTAGCCCAGTGGGTGGCACACACAGCTGGGATGTGGGAGACCGAGGATCAATTCTCCCCTCAGGCAGAGGGGGAGAAAAGATTTGAACAGGGGTCTGCCGCATCCCAGGTGATGCTCCAACCCTTGGGCTAAAGGTTAGAAGGGGGGCACCAGCTCCTCCTCCTGCAGCTGTTTTGGGTGGAGTTAGGCACCTCCCTAGCACCATCTCTCAAGAGCCAGCTTAGGCACCCAAGCCGCCTGACTCCTGGAGAGGGGTCCCCATTCGCAGAGCTAGGTACAGAACTCTGTGAGGGGGCGGGGCTTAGCACACACCCCTCTGCTCTGCATCTCCCTTTGGCTGCCTTGGTGGTTCCCCGCCTAGCTCAGCTGTGTGAGTGGCAGTGTCAGGTGCCTCTCACCCCCCCATTCATTGTCTATAGAGCCCAGGTGTCTGAGTCAAGCTTTGTGAATCGCAGGGCATTGCTGTGACTTTCTAGGTGCCTAAAAGCGAGGCCTTGTGACACTGAGCAGTGCCACGCCAACGTCCCTTTGTAACTTTAGCCCTTTTGTTGTCTTTTATCTAACCTCAGGGTAACTAAGGTGCAGGAGCTACTCTGCGGCAAAAATCCAGGGAGGACAAGGCATTTCAGTCTTAGCAGGCAGGAAAGGGCCTGAGAAAATGTCTCTGGAATACGATCCGGGCCACTGTGCTCACAGATTTGTGCCAAAGTACAGAAGTACAAATTCTGCATTGAAAAATTGCTCAGTGTGTGTAACAGTGGCAAAGAGGGGACGTCTGTGTAAGGAACAATGGCAAACGTTCTGCCTAATAGATTATATTTCAAATGTATTCGTGTTTCAAAAACTGTTTACAAGGCTTTACACTGGTTTCAGTGTTTTGTGTCCATTAAATGTTTGTTTTCTGTAGAAATGTAATGGCCTAATGTACAATGGTGTAACCAGTCTGCCAGCTGCTGTTGGCAGCAACAAGGGCTGGGTTCAATATCTAGGGCAGGGTGGCCAAACCATGGCTCGTGAGCTGCATGCGGCTCTTTTACAATTAAACTGCAGCTTGCGGAGTCCCCCCCATTCCTCCCATTCTCTGCCTACCAGACTGGGGGGGGGGGAGGAGAACTTGGGGCTTCTGCCCTGCAGCGGGGTGGTGGGGCTAAGGGCTTCTGCCCAGCGGGAAAGGGGGTCTCGGGGTTTCAGCCCCATGGGGCACTTCTGCTGGGGCTCAGGGATTCAGCAGGAGTGGGTCTGAAGCCTTGACACCCCCCTCCCCACAGGGAAGAAGCCCCGCTCTGGCTGGTGCGCCCCGGCTCTCGAACTTCTGAAGATTGTCATATGAGGGCCAGTAAGTTTGAACACCCTGATCTGGTGATAGTGGGTGCTATTAGGAGGGGGTCTTCTTCTTAACAGCCTGATATTATAGTGTTTTAGGGTGTGTCTACACTACGAAATTAGGTCGATTTTATAGAAGTCGATTTTTAGAAATCGATTTTATACAGTCGATTGCGTATGTCCACACTAAGCGCATTAAGTCGGTGGAGTGCGTCCTCACTACCGTGGCTAGCATCGACTTACGGAGCGGTGCACTGTGGGTAGCTATCCCACAGTTCCCGCAGTCTCTGCCACCCATTGGAATTCTGGGTTAAGCTCCCAATGCCTGATGGTTTTGGGTACATGTCGTCAGTCGCTCCTCCCTCCATGAAAGCAATGGCAGACAATCGTTTCGCGCCTTTTTTCCTGGGTTACCCGTGCATATGCCATACCACGGCAAGCATGGAGCCTGCTCAGTTCAACTATAGGCTGAGCAAGTGCAGAATGGTGGTAGAATGTGCCTTTGGACGTTTAAAAGCTCACTGGCACTATTGGTCAGACCTCAGCGCAACCAACATTCCCATTGTTATTGCTGCTTGCTGTGTGTTCCATAATATCTGTGAGAGTAAGGGGGAGATGTTTATGCCAGGGTGGGAGGTTGAGGCAAATCGCCTGACGTCCGATTTTGAGCAGCCAGACACCAGGGCGATTAGAAGAGCACAGCAAGGCATGCTGCACATCAGAGAGGCTTTGAAAACCAGTTTCATAGATTCATAGATTCATAGATTCTAGGACTGGAAGGGACCTCGAGAGGTCATTGAGTCCAGTCCCCTGCCCGCATGGCAGGACCAAATACTGTCTAGACCATCCCTGATAGACATTTATCTAACCTACTCTTAAATATCTCCAGAGATGGCGATTCCACAACCTCCCTAGGCAATTTATTCCAGTGTTTAACCACCCTGACAGTTAGGAACTTTTTCCTAATGTCCAACCTAGACCTCCCTTGCTGCAGTTTAAGCCCATTGCTTCTTGTTCTATCCTTAGAGGCTAAGGTGAACAAGTTTTCTCCCTCCTCCTTATGACACCCTTTTAGATACCTGAAAACTGCTATCATGTCCCCTCTCAGTCTTCTCTTTTCCAAACTAAACAAACCCAATTCTTTCAGCCGTCCTTCATAGGTCATGTTCTCAAGACCTTTAATCATTCTTGTTGCTCTTCTCTGGACCCTCTCCAATTTCTCCACATCTTTCTTGAAATGCGGTGCCCAGAACTGGACACAATACTCCAGCTGAGGCCTAACCAGAGCAGAGTAGAGCGGAAGAATGACTTCTCGTGTCTTGCTCACAACACACCTGTTAATACATCCCAGAATCATGTTTGCTTTTTTTGCAACAGCATCACACTGTTGACTCATATTTAGCTTGTGGTCCACTATAACCCCTAGATCCCTTTCTGCCGTACTCCTTCCTAGACAGTCTCTTCCCATTCTCTATGTGTGAAACTGATTTTTTCTTCCTAAGTGGAGCACTTTGCATTTGTCTTTGTTAAACTTCATCCTGTTTAACTCAGACCATTTCTCCAATTTGTCCAGATCATTTTGAATTATGACCCTGTCCTCCAAAGCAGTTGCAATCCCTCCCAGTTTGGTATCATCCGCAAACTTAATAGGCGTACTTTCTATGCCAATATCTAAGTCGTTAATGAAGATATTGAACAGAGACGGTCCCAAAACAGACCCCTGCGGAACCCCACTCGTTATGCCTTTCCAGCAGGATTGGGAACCATTAATAACAACTCTCTGAGTACGGTTATCCAGCCAGTTATGCACCCACCTTATAGTAGCCCCATCTAAATTGTATTTGCCTAGTTTGTCGATAAGAATATCATGCGAGACCGTATCAAATGCCTTACTAAAGTCTAGGTATACCACATCCACAGCTTCTCCCTTATCCACAAGACTCGTTATCCTATCGAAGAAAGCTATCAGATTGGTTTGACACGATTTGTTCTTTACAAATCCATGCTGGCTGTTCCCTATCACCTTACCACCTTCCAAGTGTTTGCAGATGATTTCCTTAATTACTTGCTCCATTATCTTCCCTGGCACAGAAGTTAAACTAACTGGTCTGTAGTTTCCTGGGTTGTTTTTATTTCCCTTTTTATAGATGGGCACTATATTTGCCCTTTTCCAGTCTTCTGGAATCTCTCCCGTCTCCCATGATTTTCCAAAGATAATAGCTAGAGGCTCAGATACCTCCTCTATTAGCTCCTTGAGTATTCTAGGATGCATTTCATCAGGCCCTGGTGACTTGCAGGCATCTAACTTTTCTAAGTGATTTTTAACTTGTTCTTTTTTTATTTTATCTGCTAAACCTACCCCCTTCCCATTAGTATTCACTATGTTAGGCATTCCTTCAGACTTCTCGGTGAAGACCGAAACAAAGAAGTCATTAAGCATCTCTGCCATTTCCAAGTTTCCTGTTACTGTTTCTCCCTCTTCACTGAGCAGTGGGCCTACCCTGTCTTTGGTCTTCCTCTTGCTTCTAATGTATTGATAAAAAGTCTTCTTGTTTCCCTTTATTCCCGTAGCTAGTTTGAGCTCATTTTGTGCCTTTGCCTTTCTAATCTTGCCCCTGCATTCCTGTGTTGTTTGCCTATATTCATCCTTTGTAATCTGTCCTAGTTTCCATTTTTTATATGACTCCTTTTTATTTTTTAGATCATGCAAGATCTCGTGGTTAAGCCAAGGTGGTCTTTTGCCACATTTTCTATCTTTCCTAACCAGCGGAATAACTTGCTTTTGGGCCCTTAATAGTGTCCCTTTGAAAAACTGCCAACTCTCCTCAGTTGTTTTTCCCCTCAGTCTTGATTCCCATGGGACCTTACCTATCAGCTCTCTGAGCTTACCAAAATCTGCCTTCCTGAAATCCATTGTCTCTATTTTGCTGTTCTCCCTTCTACCCTTCCTTAGAATTGCAAACTCTATGATTTCATGATCACTTTCACCCAAGCTGCCTTCTACTTTCAAATTCTCAACGAGTTCCTCCCTATTTGTTAAAATCAAGTCTAGAACAGCTTCCCCCCTAGTAGCTTTTTCAACCTTCTGAAATAAAAAGTTTTCTGCAATGCAGTCCAAGAATTTGTTGGATAGTCTGTGCCCCGCTGTGTTATTTTCCCAACATATATCTGGATAGTTGAAGTCCCCCATCACCACCAAATCTTGGGCTTTGGATGATTTTGTTAGTTGTTTAAAAAAAGCCTCATCCACCTTTCCACCTGGTTAGGTGGCCTGTAGTAGACTCCTAGCATGACATCACCCTTGTTTTTTACCCCTTTTAGCCTAACCCAGAGACTCTCAACACTTCCATCTCCTATGTCCATCTCTACCTCAGTCCAAGTGTGTACATTTTTAATATATAAGGCAACACCTCCTCCCTTTTTCCCCTGTCTATCCTTCCTGAGCAAGCTGTATCCATCCACACCAACATTCCAATCATGTGTATTATCCCACCAAGTTTCAGTGATGCCAACAATGTCATAGTTGTATTTATTTATTAGCACTTCCAGTTCTTCCTGCTTATTACCATTACTTCTCGCATTTGTATATAGGCATCTAAGATACTGGTTTGATCTTTCCTCCCAGTTTTGTCCTGACCCTCCTTTCTCTCTGCCAATATAGCCCACACTCCCTCTCGTTTCCGAGCCATCTCCCAGGTCTCCATGTTCCCCACTTACCTGTGGGCTTTGCTCACCTGTCCCCGTCGAACCTAGTTTAAAGCCCTCCTCACTAGGTTAGCCAGTCTGTGTCCAAATAGGGTCTTTCCCCTCCTCGAAAGGTGAACGCCATCTCTGCCTAGCAGTCCTTCCTCAAATAGCATCCCGTGGTCTAGGAAGCCAAAGCCCTCCTGGCGACACCATCTTCGCAGCCAGGCATTCACCTCCATGATGCATTTGTCTCTGCCCGGGCCCCTACCTTTGACAGGAAGAATCGAAGAGAATACCACCTGTGCTCCAAACTCCTTCACCCGTACTCCCAGAGCCCTGTAGTCACTCTTGATCCGCTCAGTGTCGCACCGCATAGTATCATTTGTGCCCACATGGATGAGTAGCATGGGGTAGTAGTCAGAGGGCTGGATAATCCTCGACAATGCCTCCGTAACGTCTCGGATACGGGCTCCCGGCAGGCAGCATACCTCCCGAGATGAAATGTCAGGGCGACAGATGGGCACCTCCGTCCCCCTCAGCAGAGAATCTCCGACCACCACTACCCTACGTTTCCTATTCGCAGTGGTGGCAGCAGACCTCCCAGCCTTAGGGGTACGAGGCTTCTCCTCCTTTACTGTAGGGGGTGATGCCTTCTTTCCTGTATCAAGAAGAGCATAACGGTTACCTATTACCACAGCGGGAGGGTTCGGAGCAGGGGTGGAGCACTGCCTGCTGCCAGAAGTAACCAGCTGCCAGTGTCCACCCTGAGCCATCTCCTCCTCCACCAGTGGTGTATCAGCAGTCCTGTGTACTGGGACAGCTACCTCAGCTGTCTCCACATGGACACTGTCCAGGAATTGCTCGTGGATTTGGATGCTTCTCAACCTAGCCACCTCCTCCTGTAGCTCTCCCACCTGCTGCCTGAGAGATTCCACCAGCAGGCACCTTTCACATTGGATGGTCCCCCCAGCCTGGATATCAGTAAGTGGAAATTGCAAGTTACAGTCTCTGCAAAACCACACCAGGATCTGGGTAGAAACATCCATGCTCAGGCGCTCTGTCTGGCTACAGGCGCAGGTGGAGGAGACAGAAGCAGTGCTGGCACAGGTGTTGCGGGTCTTCCTTACCATCGTAAGCCTCCCTCTGTCAAACTCCCGTCTGCAGCCCCCTGTCCGCTGAAAGGGTTGTTTAAGCAAGAAGTTTTAGGTTTTAAGGGGAATAAAGGGAAAACAGATAGAACCGGCAAGGGACCCTCGCCCCTTCCCACTCCCCTTCCAAACTCCCTTGCAAAACTCCCTGTTAGCAGCCCCTGTTCGCAAAAGCTGGCCAAGCTTCGGTGTGACAGTTGTGTGTGTTTCTCCTTGATGCAAACCCGCCCCCTTTGTTGATTTTAATTCCCTGTAAACCAATCACCCTCCCCCCTTCGAAATAAAGTAACTATTGTTTTGAAACCATGCATTCTTTCTTTATTAATTAAAAAAAAAAATGAGATAATGGACAAGGTAGCCCAGGTGGGGTAGGGGAGGAAGGAAGGACAAGGCCACAATGCTTATTGTAGCCACACTAAAAATCAAACTGTTTGAATGACAGCCTTCTGTTGCTTGGGCCATCCTCTGGAGTGGAGTGGCTGGGTGCCCGGAGCTTCTCCCCCCGCATTCTTGGGCGTCTGGGTGAGGAGGCTATGGAACATGGGGAGCAGGGGAGGCGGTTATACAGTGGATGCAGCGGGGGTCTGTGCTCTTGTTGGCTTTCCTGCAGCTCCAACAGACGCTTCATCATGTCCATTTGCTTCCCTCATTAGCCTCAGCATCACGTCCTGCCTCTGCTCTTTGCGCTCATTTAATTCTTTCCTGGCCTCTGCCACTGAATGCCTCCATGCATTAAGCTGTGCCCTATCAGTGCAGGAGGACTGCATGAGGCTGGAAAACATGTCATCGCGAGTGCATTTTTTTCGCCTTCTAATATGCGATAACCTCAGGGACGGAGATGATAGGGGGAGCGTAGAAACATTCTACGCTCTACGATTCTGGGGGGACTGCATGGTCACCTGTGCTGCTGAGTTCGCCACGCTGACCAAACAGGAAATGAAATTAAAAAGTTCTCGGGGCTTTTCCTGTATACCTGGCTAGTGCATCGGAGTTCAAAGTGCTGTCCAGAGCGGTCACAATGGAGCACTCTGGGATAGCTCCCGGAGGCCAATACTGTCGATTTGCGTCTGCACTACCCCAAATTCGACCCAGCAAGGTCGATTTTAGCGCTACTCCCCTCGTCGGGGAGGAGTACAGAAGTCAATTTTAAGAGCCCTTTAGGTTGACGGAACGGGGTTGGTTGTGTGGATGCAGGTTATTTTTAAATCGATCTAACGCGGCTAAATTCAACCTAGCCCTGTAGTGTAGATCAGGCCTTAAAGTAATTTAGATGGAATGTGAGGATGTGACTTCCTGCTTCTCAGCTAATGGCTGCTGCTCGGCTGCTCTTTTAATCTCGCTGCTGACAAAGACCTTAGGCTTTAGGCCTTACAATATGGCTGCAGACAAAGGCCTTATCCTTACAGTCCCCTGCTTAATGAGGCTTTTACCAAAGCCATCATTACCTTTCCAGGAGTCCAATACTCAGACCTGCTGAGCTTGGGCTTGCCTCCTGGGTATAATTAACAAGGGTCTTATTTGACTTTGCATGCCAGCTTCCTGTAGTCTTCTAACAGTTTTCTTCATCCAGCAAGCCAAAGCTATTATGCTCACTAATAAAGCCAATTGCATTCCAATGATCATCACAATCGGGCGAACCATTATATTTAGCATACCAGTTGCAGAAGGCGACTACCCTAATAGTGTTTCCCACCAGGAGTGATGTTCTGCGTCTGCAATAGTTTTCAGGACATGAGTGATTTCTGTATTATCATGTTGTACTTCAATACGTATTTGTTCTCCTGTCTTTGCAATATCTTGTAAATGCGAATGTAACATAGGATGGATTAACAATTTTCTTATCATGGTCATATTCATGCCTAAGGTTACAGGCGTTACATTGTGATACAATTGTGGTTTAAACTTCAAGTAGTTTACAGTCCATACAGGTACATAGTATTCAAAATCACAACTTTTAATCTTTGTAATGTTGCAAAAACATCTATTAACTAAATAAGTCATAAAATACAATTCCTTATTGTCTACTACTACTGTTAGGTAAAAAGCAAGTCCTTACTCACCTCTCCAGCACCCGAGTTCGTGCGGAGTTGGTATGGGCTCACAATCTGTCAGAGACCAGACACCAATTCGTTGATCAACGGGCTCACACTATCCTTAGCTTAAAAGGCTTCAGAGTAATGTGGCAAGTTTATTAGGGGTGAGCATCAATATTTATACACAGAAGTAAACAAAGTGATTAACAGATCATAATGGTCATGCATAATCAATCAAGATTCTACAGGATAAAACAGGTTAAAATGTAGATTCAAAAAGACAAAAGGGGAGATGGCTACTTAAGGGGAAGGGGGTGTCATGAGTAGTTCGCAGGTCAGAGCTTTGATTAAAAGTTCAGACAGAGACATCAAGTCTGGGTTAAGTTTAAGCTCATCAAAAGTTCAGACTCAACATTCCTCCATTTGTAGCTTTGGGATAACTATTTACCAAAAGCTACACCCCATTTTAAGGAGCCAAGGGCCGCTTGGCAATTTCAGCCTGGGCCAACTCGAAGAGAGTAAGGCCCTTGGCTGAAGTAGGAAAAGAATAAACTGACCCACATGAGTCTATGAGGGAGGGGACACACTGAATACAGCAACACAGTATTATAAGGATTACTATGGCCCCAACAATACCCACCAAGAGTTTTTTAACCCACCCAAATCCAGGCAGCCAATTCCATAAGGCTCCCCACCAATCATAAGGTGGCTGGCCAGAGGAGTAGTTCTTAGCCATTTCCCTTAGATGTTTGGTACGTTGAAAAGTGTCAGAGTAGGTGTCATTTACAAAAACACAGCATTCTTCATTTATGAGGGCGCAAGTTCCTCCCTGGGCTGCTAACATTATGTCTAAAGCCATTCGGTTTTGCAAAGCTAACTGGCGCAGCTGGGACATTTCCCCGGCCTGATTCTCAAATAGGGTCGCAGTTTCATTGGTTAAAGATTCTAGTAGTCCCTGTAGACGGATGACACCACCCCTCAAGCTAATGAGACCAGCCCACCGCTGCCACAACAAACCATCACGGATATTAATATCTCTGAAGGTTTCACGGATGTTACGAACATGGGGAAAATGAGGGGGAGTGAGGGAGATGCGAGAAGGCGGTGTTAGCCCTGCTAAATAACATGACCCTGCCCAATCAGGGGAGAGAAAGTAATAAGCTTTGGGCCCGCACACCCAGTATGTTCCATACAATGCGTTTCGGGTATTCCATTGCTCAAAGTAGGAGATAACCCACCACCCGTTGGACCATTGTTCCCCTGGTAACGCAGAGGGGTCGTTGTGCGAACTGCAGAGGCACAATTTGGTAGTGGTGTTTTCAAAGGGCAGTGTAGTACTGCTTGAGCAGTTGTAGAAGGCAATCGTATATCCCTTAGCAATTAGTTGGACACCCTCGTGATCTGAGCAGGGCTTCTTAAAAGCTGACTCTGAAGGCTTGCCCACCCATGAAAAAGTTGGATCGGGGTGAGGGATCCACATATGGGATAAGTGGGATGCGCAAGGCTTGAAGCCAAGATTTTTACTAAAGGCGGTGCCATTAAAATACATGTTGCATTTACTTGTTCCCACAAAAGTTGACCCCTTTTCTTTAACAAAACACAGTGATCCTGTCTGATTGGTTACCCTGAGATATCTGTTAATTGGCACTCCTGTTTTGTCCCATGTAAGATTGTGTTGGACTGGATTTTTCTCTCTAGCCGGTGGCATCCAAGTCATATTAGCAGTGGTCAGGGGAATGGGTGTGAAGGGGAGTCCCTGTTCTGCATTTACTGGAAATTGAGTACATACCCAGCAATTACTTCTATTTCCTAAAATACGAGTTTTAACCTCGTGGGAATATCTAATAAAAGCATTATCTTCATAAGCAGAAAATAAACTAAAAAGGCATAATAAAAAACATACAGTTGTCAGAATAAAAGGTCCTCTCATTTTTGCCGAGTCAATTTAAGTCTGATGTCTGAAAGAGGTAAGCTGGTCCACTGGTCGGAGGCAGTGTCCTCACTGGTGGCAAGAGCTGCTGGTCCGTCACTGTGGTCCACTACGGCTGGCTTGACGTGGGAGTGGTGGATCCAGGATTTGCGTCCTTCCAGGAACACTGCAGTCTGGGTTGTTAAAAGAACCTGGTGGGGTCCAGTAAACCTCGGCTGGAGGGTGTCGCCACGAACGAACTTTTTGGCCCAGACGAAGTCCCCTGGTTGGAACGGGTGGATCTGTTCTTCCAGCGGCACGGTCTGGGAAAACTGCGAGGCTTTCCAAAGGGTACGGAGGCGAGCCTGTAGGGAGAGAAACTGGCACGCGGTCATATGATCCCCTCCCAATAGTGAAACATCAGCACGTGGTAGCGCCCCGCCTTTGAAAGGGGGGTGTCCATAGAGCAGTTCAAAGGGGGATAATCCCAATACACGGGTTGGGCGAGTACGAAGGTGAAACAGGACCAAGGGAAGTACCTGAGGCCACTTTAACCCTGTTTCCTGACAGTATTTAGCCAATGTGAACTTAAGCTCCCTATTCATACGCTCAACTTTCCCGCTAGACTGGGGGTGGTAGGGTGTATGAAAGGAGTGTGAAATGCCCAGTCCTTGTTCTAAACGGCCAAGGACATGACCAGTAAAGTGAGGTCCGCGATCTGAGTCAAGCACGAGAGGGATGCCAAAACGGGGTACAATGTCTCTAAGGAGAATCTTCGCCACTGTGGCAGCAGTACAATTAGCAGTAGGAAAAGCTTCGACCCAGGAAGTCAGAGGGCAAACCAAAACAAGGAGGTACTTTTTCCCAAAAGCCTTTGGCATATCTGCAAAGTCAATTTGAAGATGTTGAAATGGAGCAGCAGGCGGAGGTCTTCCACCCTTAATTTTGTTAAGAGGCGGAGCAGGTCCATTACGCTGACATGTGCTGCATGCTTTCACTATTGACAGGCAGTAGGGTTGAATGCCTGGAGCATACCAAAAGCGAGCGATGGTGTCCACAAGGGCGTGCGTGCCGTAGTGACCCCCCTTATCATGGTGCCAGCGAACTGCCACGGGGTATGTGGAGCGAGGGAGGCAGGCTCGGCCATCCGGCATAAGCCAGGTCCCTTTCACCAGAGTGGCTCCGAGGCTCTCCCACGACTGTAGTTCAGCAGCGGGTACTGGTACGGGGTGCGGTGGAGTAAAGGAGGAGGCTGCAATAGCCAACGTGGGCATGGCTAAGGGTAAGACGGCAGCCGTCTTGGCGGAGGCGTCAGCCAAGGCATTCCCACGGGTGACGGGGCTATCATCTTTAGTATGGGCCCGGCAGTGAACTACAGCCAGGACCGAGGGTTCTTGGAGGGCGTCCAAAAGCTTGTGGATGAGGGGGAGGTGCTGAATGGGTTTTCCGGCAGCTGTCTGGAAACCTCGAAACTTCCAGAGGTGGATGTGACAATGCACAACTCCAAAAGCATACTTGCTATCAGTAAAAATGGTAACGGTCTTACCAGCGGCCAACTGGCAAGCTCGGGCCAGGGCATAGAGTTCGGCGGCTTGGGCTCCCCAGTTGCCTGGCAGTGAGGTGGCCTCTTGAATGTCCCATTCAGAGGTGACTGCATAACCGGTGAAACGCTTGCCATCAACATAGAAGGAGCTTCCGTCCGAGAAGAGGATGCAATCAGGGTTGTCCAGTGGCACGTCAAACAGGTTGTCCCTTATCTGTAAGATGCTATAAACTACTTCCACACAGTCGTGCTGATCCTGGAGGACTGGCAGGTCAGGAAGCAAGGTAGCTGGATTAAGGGGCCCACACCTTTCAAAAATTAGGTTAGTGTCTTCTAAGAGTTCGGCCTCTAGCTGTTGCTGACAGCAGGGTCCCCACTGAGAACTTCAGTGCGACTCTGCAGCTGTTACCCAGCTGTCCCACCCCAGCATCAGCTGCAACTCAGTGCTTTTTGGGTGGCTTCATGCTGGCTGCATGCCTAGACAGCAGATAAAATCTGCGAAATCTGGGACTAGGAAGGAATTTCCCCCAGGTCAGATTGGCAGAGACCTGGGGGGAGGGGTCGCCTTCCTCTGCAGCACGCGGCACAGGTCACTTGCAGGTTTAAACTAGTGTCAATGGTGGATTCTCTGTAACTTGAAGTCCTTAAACCATGACTGGAGGACTTCAGTAACTCAGCCAGAGGTTAGGGGTCTATTACAGCAGTGGGTGGTGAGGTTCTGTGGCCTTCAATGTACAGGAGGTCAGACTAGATGACCTTCTGACCTTAAAGTCTATGAGTCTTATTGAGTGGTTCACCCTTAATGTAAAGAACCAAAACCTGGGAAATACCAGACAGGAGACCATCAAACAGGAGTAAAAAGCAGTAAAAAGCCTCAGCAAAGAGCTCCAGGATACATAGCAGGGCTCATGTGGCAGTGAGTTCCAAAGACAAAAGGACCCATTCATAAGATCACGTTATCTGAAGAAGCCACCCTAGAGACAGCTGCATCTCAGCGCTGGGCGAGCCATCCCCATGTAGTATTGCTGTGCTGCTGTTCCTCAGCTGTCCCACCCCAGAGGTGACTGCATCTCAGCCCCAGGTGACCATTACCCAGCAGTGGAAAGAGTTGAATATTTGCTAAGGGTTTTTGTTTTCAGTTCTAAGAAATACCTCATTTCTGAGAAGAGGCAGTTGGGATGTCATTTCTGGACGGAGAGACAGTGGTAACATCCAGAAATTCACAAGGGGGTGTATCTCTGGCCAAACTGTCCCCCTCCCTCTTCCCCCCAAGTTGGTCACAGTTCCTGACACTTTCAGTGCCCTTTAAAGCACGTGCACTTCCAGACCCTGCTGCGCCGAAGAGCCCGTGGGGGGATCTGGGGAATGAAGATTCTCTGCACCCTCCAGTCTCTGTCACTTGCTTTTCCAGCCTGGCCCCACCTCTCCGGGCCTCTCTGTGCTCCCCTCCCACAGGCCCACTGCCTCCCACCCCCTCGCACTACCAATGTGAGAGCAGGGCCGCCCCACCCACCTTCAAACCCCCACCAGCTGGGCTGCTGGGAGGATGAGACACAGGGAGTTATGCTTTTGTTTCTCAGAAACAAAAAATTTTGCCCGGACAGAAAGAAGCGAAGATTTGGCCGGGTAAGAGCAGGGGACGGAGGGGGGAGGGCGTGTGGAGGGTGTTTGCCCCCAATCTAGCCCATCCCCCCCCCAAGGAGCAGGATTGTCCCCCCCACTCTATCCCCCCCCCACCAAGGGGCAGGATCGTCCCCTCTGCTCTATTCTCCCAGGTTGCAGGATTGTCCCCCGCAGTCTATTCCCCACCCATGGGGCAGGATCGTCCCTGCCTGTTCCCCATGTTTCACCCTCCCTAACTGTGCTAGGGCATTGCCAAGTCACATGATTAGTCTTGGCTCTCTGTGGGGTGGAAATTCCCAGCAGCTGGGGGTGGGGGGGTGGGACAGGGGCAGTTCGGACCTCACCCTCTGTCCAGCAGAAAGACTGGCACAGGCAGCGGCTAATCTACCCCCAACGCTGGGTCTGGCTCATGGCGTGATTTGAAACACTGTCAAACTCTGACCAGTTCAACCACCTAAAACCAGGGCAAACCCTTGGGCACGTGGAATCCCCCAGAACAGTGGCTTGTCTTGCGTTAGCCGCAATCAGGACATTTACAGGCACAAGCTAATCTATGGAAGGAGAGCCGGCCCCTCAGATGTTCACCCCCCCCACACACACACACAAAAGAGGGGTTCTATATATTTGCTTGCCGGTCTTTGGAGCCGCTTTTCCAGCCCTTGCCACTGGAGGGAGAAGCTGGAAAAGGGGCTCCAAAGACCAGCAAGCAAATATATAGAACCCCTCTTTTTTATTGGGGGGGGTGAACATCGAGGGAGCTAGCTCTTTCCGTGGGTTAGTTTGTGCCTGTGATGCGCACTGCTTTGCCTTATCACAGCGCCGCAATCCCATGCCTCCAGCAGCTGGGGATTGCAGGAAAACCCCAACTGCCCTGTGAATCTGGCAACTTTTCGGTGGATGAAATCCTGATAGATTATGTCCAAAGAGGGAGGGAAACAAAATTCCCATTTTCTATCTTGACGGGGGGGGGGTCCACTTAGGATGAAAAAACGAATTGGGCCGGCCCTGGTGCTTGCTCAGGAGACATCACTGATGGTAGGACAGATAGAGCCGGTCCCCTTTGTGGCACATCGGTGGCTGGGAGGGATCCCAGGGTGGGAAACTGGGGAGTCTCCAGCAGAAAAAGAGGAGACTTTGGTGCTCCGGGACCAGAGCCCAGCGCTAGGGGAGTAGGGTGAGGCCAGGGCATGTTCTTTCCCTTTTCTGTGCCTCAGTTTCCCCCACCCAATGCCCAGGGCTCTGTGGGGGTGAGAGGGTGAATTTGCTCTCATGCCAGCTGGAGGAAAGCTCGGCCAGTAAGCACCCAGCTCACTGCATGATGGGAAGGAAGCTATTTCCTTGTTAGGCCCTGAGCGTGGCCTTTCCTAAGGCCGAGCTCGGTGCCTCCCGGACTCGGGCTCCAGCAGCCCCTGTGTCTCCCCAGCTGCCCTCGGCAGCGAGTCGGACTGAGATCAAACTCCTCTCAGAGGCTTGTGCCCCTGCCGGGCGTGGCACTGCCAGTGATTAACCCCTGGCACACGGCGTCTGCCAGGCCGTAGGCAGCAGAGAACAGCCCAGTGTCACCAACAGCCCCAGCGCTAGGGTAGGCTGGGCACAAGCCAACACCACGCGCTGTGATACGGCCAAAGAGCGTCGGCCATGCTCCCAGTCTGGGGCGGGGGGCGGGGCTCTCCAGGGATGCAGAGACGCTGACAGAGTGTAGGGGGCCATGGGGGATAATCAGCTGCACATGAGCCCCCGTGCGACAGTGTGGCCAAAGGCGCTGAGGATGCCCAAACAGGGGAATCGCGCATAGAAGCAGAGAGGTCAGTTTATCTCTGGATTTGGCGCTGGTGCGACCGCTGCTGGGGTCCTGTGTCCAGTTCCGGTGCAGTTCAAGAAGGATGTGAATATATTGGAGAGGGGGCAGAGGGGGGCCACGCGAATGGTTAAAGGATTACAAAACGGGGCCTGGAGTGATAGACCCCAGGAGCTCAAGCTATTTAGCTTTGCAAAGAGAAGCTCCCACCTCCCGGGGTGACTTGACTCCAGTCTAGAAGCACCTACACGGGGATCAAATATTTAATAATGGGCTCTTCAGGCTATCAGAGAAAGCTCTAACGTGACCACATGGTTGGAAGTTGAAGCTGGACACATTCAGCCTGGAAAGAAGATATCCGTGTTTACCAGGGAGGGGAATTAACCATGGGAACAATGTACCAAGGAGTGCGGTGGATTCTCCCTCAAGGTGGGATGTGTTTCTAAGAGATCTGCTCTTGTTCAAACAGGAATTAACTGGGTGCAATTCTCTGGCCTGCGTTATCCAGGAGCTCAGCCTTGGTCCCTTCTGGCCTGGGAATCTACCAATCTCCGCCATGACTTCTTGGAATCCGTCTTCTCGCTCTGGTGCTGCCCGGTGGACAGGGACACAAAGATCCTATGATCATATGTGGTCTCAAAAAGTTATCACGATACAGACAGACAAAGAGAAATGCCATTGAGTTGTGTGTTAGGCCTTTTACTTCGCTTGGCCAATTAACTTCTATAATTGGTAATTTTAGCTTCATTAATAGCTGCCAATTATTGGTTACTTGTTAGTCACTATTGGCTGCCAGCTGTTGGTTATTGAGTACCCACCATTAGCTGTCAGATTATTTCATAGTGACAATGGAAGAAATGGAAAATAAAAGTTTTGCTGAAAAATGGAAAACTGACAAAATCAGAATCTTTTCATGCAAATTTCCATTTTCAAAGAACAGCCAAATTTTAGTATCTTTTGGGTGTCTCTCTTCACATTTTTAGATAGCTATCATTGTTTCTCAGGTTTCAATCTTCAATTTTCCATCTTTGGTTTTCAGTTCTTGTTTCTCGTGTTTTGGTCCAGGCTTGTCAGTTTTGTGGCTCTAATTATCACTTTACATATCTACCATATCAGATTTTGTTCTTCATTTCAGGGCTGTTTGTTATTGGTTTTCTGCTCTTGTGTATTAATTACAAAATTTCACTGTATGTTTTTTCAGCTTCACTTATTATGGTCTCTCTACTGATTATCAGCTTTTCGTTTTCTTTATAAATTTAGGGTGTTTAAACATTTTTTTTTCAGTTCTGCTATTCACTTATTGCTCCTTTTCACTATTGGTTTTCTGCCTTTGACTATTCATTGTCTAATTTTGACTAGGTTTTGTGACCTTGATCTGGTTTTCATACTTCAATTACTGGTTTTCTGTTTTGGCTATTGGTTTTCTGATTTCAATTGGCGTTGATTACTGAGGGCTTCTGCATTCAGTAATTGGTATTCTGATATTGATTCCTGGTTTTCTGTCTTTGACTTTTGGTTTTCTTGGCTTCTAGATCTGGTTTTCTGACTTCTATTTCTGGTTTAGACTCTTTGGACTATTGGTTTTCTTGACTTCAAATGCTATTTTTTATTATTGTTGATTTTCAGACTCTGTTTCCCAATATCTTCCTTTGATTACTGGTTTTCTAGCTTTGATGACTATGATTAGTGGTTTCCTGTTTTTGACCATTGGTTTTCAGATATTAATGATTAGTTCATTGATTGATTTCTTTCACTGCTTTTCTGGTTTCAGTAACTTGTTTTCTGATTTCAATGACTACTTTTCTGCCTTTGATTATTTCTTTTCTGACTCTAGTTATTGGTTTGCTGAGTTCCATGATTGGCTTTCTGTGTCTTCAATGACTGCTTTTCTAGAATCACCAATTGGCTTTTCTGGATTTAGTTATTGCTTTTATAATAACTAGTGATTAGAATAACTAATAATCTGTGATTACTAGTGTTGAGTTATCAGCATTTGAAACTATGTTTTTCTCTCATTTCATCAATTTTCTCTCTTCAATTATCAGTTTTCACTTAACATTGTTTGGGTTTTATTTAGTTTCAGTGACCTTTATGTCACGGGTTTATTTTGCACCACCTAGCTTGATGGATCACCGTGAGTCACCTGTGGGGGGATCTTTTGTTCAAGATGGAAAAAAAATTCCTTGTCTCTCTCTTGCTGCATCGCAGATGTTCGTTCATGTTGCGAAGGAGGTCGGAGAGACCTGCACTCTGCCCCCAATCCAGGTGAGTCCTCGTTTCCCATCAACCCAATGCTGGTTCCACCCCCCACTCCCATCACCCCCACCTGATTCTTATTATTCATTGTCTCTATTGCCAGAGCACCTCAGACCCCCCCTTCCTAGACCAGAACCCCATTGTGCCAGGCGCTGGACAAACCCCGAACAAACAGCCAGTCCCTGCTCCCATTATTCTCCCTCCACGCTCACGTCATGCCCAGGATCTCGGTGTCGGTGGCTGGGTTCGACGGCAGCCTCCAGCTCTGGTCTCCTCTCTGTGCTCCCAGCCCCAGTGTGACCCTTCTCCTGCGCTCTCTGTTGCAGCGCCTGGACCTGTTGGTGCGAGATTGGCAGCTCACTGGATCCTACGGCGCAGAAGAGGGACAGGAGTATCTCAAAGACATCACACAGGTAATGACCAGAGCCGGGCACCATGTGTATTCATGGAAACAGCAAACTCCGGCTGTGGGGCGGAGCTGAATGTTTCCATGGTGGGTTTGATTTCTCGCTGACGGTCACAAATGTCGGTTTAACTCCCGCAGGACCTGGCAGCCTCTGCTGAGCAGGCCCTGGTGTTGGGAGCCCTGAGGGCGAGAGGGACCCGGTGCTACCTACTGCCCCACCCTGGCACTGGGTTCACCAAGAGCAGGGCAGGGACGCCAGGCAGTAAGAGACCCCTCTTCCCCCCCGGGTTACACCCCCAGCCCCCCCTCTCCTCTTCTGCGCTGCCCCTACCCACATCCCTGCCCCCATCTTCCCCTCCTGCCCTGCCCCCACCCCATAATCCCAGTGCCCAGCTCACTCCCCTTGGCTTAGAATGGGCTCTCCTAGGTCACAGGATCTGTGCGGGAAGGGAGGGGGACATGAGGGGACACTGCTGGGGTCCTGGTCTCCTGTGGGGGACACAGCTGGTTCCCCCCCTTAATAGGTCCCCTGTCACACACACCCCACACACTGCAGCCTCTCCCTGTTACTCACCCCCACCCCCACTGCTCCCCCATTTTCCCCCTGGCAGTGGGGTGTGGGAGGGAGCTAAGCAGCTGTTGCCCAGAGATGGAATCTCATTTCCTGTGGCACAAACCTGCCCCCTACATCCCCCATTTAACTTGTGCCCTGTCCTGGGCACCTGGATGCCTCACGGATGCCTGCGTCCTTTCCCCCCTGCAGACATGGACGAGGATTTCCGGCAGTACCTGTGTGACTATGTCACCAGCGTGGTGCGCTCAGCAGGGACACACGTCCGGACGGACCGAGCCGGGCAGGTGCTGACGGGGGCTCAGCTGGCTGCCAGGATCAAGGTGGGAGAGTGGGGTCTGCTAAAGGGGGGGGGCCTGGATGGGAGACAGGAAAAGGGGCCGCAAGGAGGTGAGCGGAGACTCAGCAATGGGTGCCGTGCTGCAGGGTGTGGGCTCAGCAGGGGGTGCCATGCAGGACGGGGTGGTCAGGGGGACCAGTGGGGGTGCTGTGCTGCAGGGAGTGGGGAGGGGGACACAGTAGGGGGTGCTGTGCTGGAGGGAGCGGGGTGGGGGGCTCGCCAAGGAGTGGGCTGAGCTGTCCCTGATCCCAGTTCCCCCGGGCGTTATTCCCCACAGGACGTCTCCCGATAGTTGAAGACCCAACGCTACGACTTCTCCTCCCCCGTGAAGGTACCAGGTTGCCCCTCCCTCAACCCCTCTGATTTGCAGGGGAGGGGGGCACTAGTTCTATTGACCCCTCACCCCAGGTCCTCCTCCCATTGGCCAATCGCACTAGGCCAGGAGGGGGGGCACCACAACAGCTGCCCCAACTGTCCTGATGGGGAACCTCCAGCTCCCAAGAGGTAAAGGGACCCCCAGGGAGCTGCACCAGAGAACTGGCCCTCTCTACTAGGGTGGCAGCAACGTGGCCATAGCTGTGGAGTCACTGGGGGGCTGCCTCCTGGCTCTGAGGGAATGTGGGGGGTCGGGGGCCAGTGGGGAGGTGAAAGTGGGGAGCAGGGTCCTGGACGAATGGGGGAAGAAGGTGGTGAGGGGGGCTCCCAGTTCAGAGATGGTCCCATCCCAACCCCCACCCTGTCCCCTCTCCCCCCACAGATGGCTGAAGCATTTGCAGCGATGAGAAAGGAGAAAAACAGCAAAGCAGTAGAAGCCGCCAGGAGAGAATCTGAACAATTTGTGCAGGAGCTGGTGAGCGCAGAGGGGCTGGGAGTCGGGAGTGAGGGGCACCGGCAGAGTTCGGGGGAGCAGGGCTGGGATAGCAGGGGGCTGCGGGTGTATGAGTCAGCGGCACCCCCTGTGGCTGGGTAACACTAATACCCATCCCTAATGGCCCATCTCTCCCCGCTTCGGGCAGGACCGTGGCCATCAGAGTATAAACTGCTGCCTGAGGGTGAAGCCTGAGGAGATGAAGAGATGGCTGGAGGGGAAACGCAGGGAGCTGCTGAAGCATTGCTGGGGCAGCTGTGGGGCGAGGACCCCCCGAAACAGGCTGCCCTGAAGGTGCTGGAGCAGGGGCTGGCCGGGAAGACGTCCAAGTTCCTAATGGCCTACGGACAGCGCTTTAAAGAGAAGGCCGTGCGGTTGGGCCTGTACATTGGAGGGAGTGTCCTGGCTGTGGTGGGTGCGGGTGTTGTGGCGGGCATCAGCCCAAGTTTGGTGGTCAAGGTCGGAGCGGGGGGCCTTGTCCTGATCAGGAGGATGGTGGGAAGATGGGTGTGGGGCTAATTTGGTTTTAGAAAAATACAACAGGCACCAACGCCCCAGGGCAGGGGGATGAGGGGCAGGGTCTTCAGATCAGGAGCCCCTGCTGCGGGGTGACAGATAGTGGGGAAGAACCATCACCCCCCACCCCGTGCAAGACTCTGTCCCAGCCCTCAGCACTGGGGACCTCTGTATGCAAAGGATGGGGATAGATAGATAGATAGATAGATAGATAGATAGATAGATAGATAGATAGATAGATAGATAGATAGATAGAGAAGGGTGGATGGGGGTAGATAGATAGATAGAGAAGGGTGTATGGGGATAGATAGATAGATAGATAGATAGATAGATAGATAGATAGATAGATAGATAGAGAAGGGTGTATGGGGATAGATAGATAGATAGAGAAGGGTGTATGGGGATAGATAGATAGATAGATAGATAGATAGATAGATAGATAGATAGATAGATAGATAGATAGATAGATAGATAGATAGATAGATAGAGGGGGTGTATGGGGATAGATAGATAGAGGGGGTGGATGGGGATAGATAGATAGATAGAGGGGGTGGATGGGGATAGATAGATAGATAGATAGATAGATAGATAGATAGATAGATAGATAGATAGATAGATAGATAGATAGATAGAGGGGGTGGATGGGGATAGATAGATAGATAGAGGGGGTGGATGGGGATAGATAGATAGATAGATAGATAGATAGAGGGGGTCAATGGGGATAGATAGATAGATGTATGGAGTGGAGATAGATAGATAGATAGATAACGCTTCTGCCCTTCAGCATTAGCAGGAACAAGGGCCGGGTTCAGGATCTAGGGGTTCCGTTTCAATAACACAATGCAAAACCGGCTCGAGTCCCCACCCAGTGACCTGGGACAATTACATACCACCCCCCGGGCGCCTCTAAGAGGCAATACTAACCCTCTCGCAAGCACAGAGTCTGAGTGTCGCAAAAGCCTTTTAATAAAGGAGGGAAACAATGTGGCATTGTGTGGGGAAACACCACAGACAGGATTCATAACACAAACCATGAGCAAAAGACCTACCCCCAAGTAAGTTTGGAAGTGTCCTTTTCCCCTCAGGGTCTTAAGTCCAGCAACCCAACAGTCACCCCTCCCGCAGTTTCTGTCCTTGGTCAGTGCAGTTCCAGAGTTCAGAAGTTCATCTGCAGTGTTTACCTCCCAGCCTGAGTGGAAGGGGGTGGAGGTATGGGGGCACGTTACATGCTCCACTGCTCAGGTCTACGGCTGATTGCCACGCCTCTCCATGGGGTTCTGCTGCAGTGTTCACCGCCAGCCACTCCTCTCCGCCAGCTGTCCTGCTAGCCGCTCCTCTCCACCAGCCACTCGCCAACATGTCTTCAGACTCCCCCTCCACTTAACACAGCTCTGTGTGATTTCAGCTGTTAGTAGGGGAGCCTCAGTGCTGGCACACTCAGAACCACTAGCTCAAAGCAGGACCAACCCTTAGACCTAGGAATCAGTAATCTCAGCTCTGCAGTACATAACAAGACTCCTAACAGAATCAAAATTAACTCTGCTGTTATACCATTCAGAGAGAGATCAAAATTCTGTTTCATGCCCTAGAAGAGACACACAGACACACATCTATCCCCAGACTCTCTCAATTCACAGGGCTTTGGAACCCATGTCCCTTGCTTAGCGAGTACTACTTGGTTGAGGGCGAGTTCCTCCGTCATAAAATGTCAAGTACAGTTCTACTGTCCTTGATTCACATAACCAGGATAACAACACTTTAGTACTCCTGCCCCAATAGCAAAGAGACTGGGGGTCCCACAGCAGCCAAAGTGACCATTTGGGCAAGCAGGGTGGGTGTGCCCATGCAAACTAGATCAGCCCCTGAAGTTCTTTTCCACAACTCACCACCAGATGTCAGAGTAGAGCTCATTCTGACTGCTGATAGATAGATAGATAGATAGATGGGGTGGATGAGGACAGATAGCTAGATAGCTAGATTTATGGGAATAGATAGAAAGAACTTACAGCAGGTAGGTAGATTGCAAAAGGACACCGAGATTGATTGATTTGCAGTGGAGTCACCGAGATCAGAATCCAGCCCTGACCCCATTGATGTCAGTTGATAAATAACCCTGCCCTGGCTCCTGTGCTCTGAGCCGGCCCCTGCATCCCTCCGCTGCAAGTTTCATTTGGTTTTCATTTTCAAAAACGGGGGGGGGGGGGATTGATTCTCATATTTTGCAATTGGGTTTTTTTCACATTTTCTTCCCACCTGAACAAGTGTGTGGAGTGGACAATTTTGCCCCCCCCCCCCCCCATTTCCCACTGATTTGAAAAATGATACAAACGGAGGAGGGACGTTAGAAAACCCCAAATCCCCTTCCAACATTTTTCAGTTTATTCTTGGGGCTCCAGCAGGTGGAGGGCAGCTCCTCGGGCAGAAGGAGTGGGGGGAAGCAGGCTAGCCTCCCCAAAGGGGGGGGGCGGTTCACTAGTCATCCATTTGACTGTGAGTCCTATGCTTAGATTTTACCAATCAAGTGCCAAGTGTAAGCTCCTCAGCCACTGTTACAGCCTTAACATGGAGTCCCAGACAGTCCCCTCGGGTACTCCGATCTAACTGGTCATTGGGATGTTATTGACAGAATCTGTAACCATATAGATCACTGTTGCAACCACTGTCATATATTTGCAGCAAATATTGTACAAAGGTTGTCATGTGAGGTCTCTATTGGAAGGTTATGATTGGCTGGTTATAATTATGCTATCTGTATATGTGTATCATTTTTGTAGTTGAAGTTATGAATGTTGGCTCTGTACAGTTTGTATTTCAAACCAATCCTGTAATAAACTATCTCAAATTATCTATTTATCTCTTATTAAATAAGAGTTAGCTACACTGTTAAAGCAGGTAAATATAGACACATACAAATGAGTTACAGTCTTAAGTTTCAGGAAGATGTGGCCAGGAAGGGAGGGGCCTGGTTTGGACTGAAGGCGGCTCAGAATGTGACAGGAAACAATGCCCCACGGTAGGGGGAAGAGGGGGAGAATGGGGCAGGGCGTTTAGATCCGGAGCCCCTGCTGCAGGGCTACATGCGCCCCATCCCGGGCAAGAGTCCGTTCCAGCCCAGAGCATTGGGAAGCTCTGTATGCAAGGAAATAGATAGATAGAACGTACAACATGTAGCTAGATTTCAGGAGGACATAGAAATTGGTTTACAGTGGGATCACTGAGATCAGAATCCAACCCTGACCCCATCAACATCAGTCAATAAATAACCCGGCTCTGGTTCCTGTGCTCCAAGCCGGTCCCTCCAGCCTTCAGTTGCAATTTCCACTGGTTTTCCTTTTCAAAAGCAGGTGGAAAAAATAGATTTCCCTATTTTGGGTGTTTCTTACATGAGCTTTCGCAGGAAGTGCCTAGGCAAGTCTCCCCAGGCATAAGGAGTCCAGTCCTTCAGGCTGTCTGGACTGATTTCCAGGAGATCCCTCAGCCTGAGCTTCGTGTTTCTGAAGTTCATGATTCTCAGCTAGGACAGGACCGTCTTCACGGCTCTTCTCCCTGCAGACGGACACGAAGGCGTCACCACCCAGGATGGCGTCACAGCTCAGCGCCAGCTGCACCTTGGCCTCCTCTATGTCTCTGTTCCCAAGATTTAGACCTCCAGCCTTCACCCCCCTGAGGAGGAATCTCCCCATGCGCCCAGTCATAGACCAGGGAAATAGCTATAGTCCCAGCGGTGATTCCTCCTGCAGCTGGCCCTGGCCCTGGCCCTGCCATGCTCACCTCTGGGAGCTGAGGCCAGTGTGTGAATACAGGGACAGACACCAGCATTTTCCAAACGCCAGCTCCATTCATCTCAACGGAGGGGCGCAAAGCCTAAGAAGCAAAGGGATCTAACCCACCCAACTGTTCACACCCCTCTGTCTCAGCTAACACTTAGGGAGGCTTCCCTTACCCAGACCCCACTCCCCACTTCTGGGGCTGGGTGTCCCACACCGAGGTGTAGGTGGTGCAACCTCGTGGTCAAAGCAAGCGTCTGGCCTAGTGGTCAAAGCAGAGCTGGAGGGCAGAAGCGGAGGTGCGGTCGGGAGGCCAGCCAAGGGTCAGAGCCAGGGGTTCAAGGCAGGCAGGGCATAGGGCTGGAGTGGAGCAGCCAAGGGGTGGAGCCGGGGCTGGACAGGAAGCAGGTCTGACACAGCTAATACATGAAGTGTTTGTAAAACAGTCCTGGCACCTTCCACATCCTTCACAGGTGGACAATACACAGGGGATGGGCAGGCGCTCGGGCGCAGCGGGTGTATGGAGATGGAGACGCTGGATGGAAGAACCAGGGGAATGTGGAGGGCCCTGACTGACTTCCTCATCGGCCGAGTCAGCCCGTGGTCAGGGATGGAATGGGCCATAGAGACCCAGCTCCTGTTTCCCGTATCTGGACCGTATCTGCAGGAACTTTGTTGGGAGAGGTCTCTGGAGCCTCAGGTCTGCTCCCCTCCACTGATGCGGCAGGTCCTGGTGTCTCGGCTCTGCTCTCCAGTGTTGAGGCAGAGTCTGGAGTTGCCCCATCTAAGGATCCAGAAGAGAAACCTGCTCAGATGGCCTCGATCAGCGGTTCTCAAACTGTGGGTCAGGACCCCAAAGTGGGTCACAACCCCATTTTAATGGGGTCACCAGGGCTGGTGTTAGACTTGCTGGGACCAGAGCCCAAAGCCAAAGCCCCAGCCCCACCTCCCTGGGTAGCAGGACCAGAGGTGAAAGTAAGCCGGTATGGCCCGGAAAGGCGTACCAGCAAGAGCCAGTACGCCGTGCTGGACCAGACTGACTGGTGATTTAAAGGGCCCGGGGCTACCTGCAGTGGCCAGAGCCCTGGGCCCTTTAAATCACCTCCTAAGCCCCGCTGGCAGAGCCCTGGGGTAGCGGCGGCAGGGCTCCCATAGTGATTTAAAGGGCCTGGAGCTCCGCTGTGGTAGCGGTGGGAGCCCTGGGCCCTTTAAATCACCCTGAGCCCTGAGGCTCCCAGCCACCTCTGCAGCTGGGAGCTCAGGGGGTGATTTAAAGGCCCCGCCTCTTCCGGTTGAGGCCACGCCCCCTGCACAGGACTCCGGAGTACCGGTAAGTCCTTTAAGTTACTTTCACCCCTGAGCGGGACCCAGTCTTCAGTATTAGCCCTGCGTGGCAGGGCTCAGATTAGAGGTCCCCCTGCTGGGGCTAAAGCCCTTGAGCTTCGGCTTTTCCCCCTCCCATACCCTGACCGAGGTGGCAAGGCCCAGGCTTTGGTCCCCGCTCCTGGGATCGTGAAGTAATTTTTGTTGTCAGAAGGGGGTCACAGTGCAATGAAGTTTGAGAACCCCTGACCTAGACCTTCCCAGTGCCCCTGTGTCCTCAGTGTCTGTCTCCCACAGCCCCATGTTAGGTGGGGTGAGGGTGCAGGACTGACAGATGGAGCATGAACCAAGGCAGAGCCATGGAATGGGAGTTGTGTTTGCAGCCCAGACACCAGGGTGATGGAAGCCCGGGACACACACAACAGGTTGCATTCCATTCACTACAGATGGTATAAACTTTTATACAGGGTAAGCTCATGTTGTTCGCCCTCTTTCTCAAAGTAAAGAGAGAGATGCACAGCTGCTTGCCCCTCCCCCCCAGGTAACAATGATCTACACTGGGTTTATTAACAAACAACAGTGATTTTGTTTAGTATAAAAGGTAGGATTTAAGTGGTCATAAGAGATAGGAGCCAGAACAAAGCAGGTTACTAAGCAGAAATAAGCAGAACATGCAAACGAAACTAGATTCACTAAGAACTGGTTACAAATAATAAGTTCTCGCCCTAGATGTGGTTCTAATAATCTTTGCGCAGACTGGACGCCTTTCCAGCCTGGGTCCAGCCCTGCCTCCTGTTCAGCCTTAGACGTTTCCAGCAGTCATCTTGGGTGGGGTCCCCAGGGAGAACTGGCCACCTGGATGATCTCACTCCTCACCCTTAAATAGGATTGGCATCAGGCGGGAGTCCACTGTTTCAATTTGACCCCTTCCCAGCTCCTCATGGAAAAGTACATGATTTAAGATGGATTCCAGTATCAGGTGACATGGTCACATGACTCTGCAAGACCCCTGATAGCCCCTTCCCATGGGCTTACAGGAAAAACAAGTCCAGTTTACAGTTCATTGGCAAGAAAACAATGGGCCATCAAGATCCTGAAGTACCTTTAATGGCCCTCACTTAGCATGACTACATTGATTCCTCCTGTCTTCAACACTGGGCTGGACTCTTCCTAAGGGCCATTGACTGGGGGGGGAGCGGGTGGCTCAGTGGTAGGGGTTTTGGGAGCCCCAATTGTACCAGGCGCTGCACAGACAAGAGATAGTCCCAGTGCCAAAGAGCTCACAGTGTAAACAGACAAGTTTTATCTTCCCCATTTTGTACATGGGGAAACTGAGCCCCAGAGACATGCAGTGACTTGTCCAATCACATGAAGCATCTATGGCAGACCCAGGCATAGAACCCAGGAGTCCTGGCTCTCAGCCCTGCACTCGGGTGACAAGATCTGCTCAATTCTTCCTGCATTTCACCAGCATTCTCCTATCATTCCTACAAACCTAGCCCGGAGCCTTGAAAACTGTCCATCCCCGGGACAGTATACATTCCACACATACCCTGGATCATTCCCAGAGGCGCAGTGGGGCCTGGGAGCCAGGACTCCTGGGTTCTGTGCTTGACTCTGGAGACTTTGGGATTGTCACCTCAATCTGGCTGCTCAGCGGGGTGGAGAATGTCACACAGGTCCCTCTCTCTTTTAGTCTGCAGAAGAGAAGAACGAGAGGGGATTTGAAGGGGAGTTCTGTGACATTATTGATATAATCTGGGACCATATAGATCATTGTTGCAACCAAGGTCCTGTAGTGGCACCCAAATCTTGTATAAAGGGGGTCAAATGGGGTGTCTAAGACAAGGTTATGGATTACTGGTTATAATTATGCTGTCTATATGTGTGTATCAGTGTTATAGTTGAAGTTATGAATATTGGCTCTATACTGTCTGTATTGCAAACTTACGCTATGCTTCTGGGTGACATCCCAGACAAGCTGGTGTTAGCTCTGCCTAGCCTGCTTGATGGCCCATTAAGAACCATCAGCTATACAATGGACTCATTGAGAAAAGGCAAATATGCCTGGAGACTCAGCAAAGTATGCAGGGACTGGCCCATGTGACTCCAGACTCCATTTTGCTGTAATTTTCCACAGTAAGAACAAAGGGGTGTTCTTACACCTGGAAAAGACTATATAAGGCTGATGCCTCATCTCCATTGGGTCTTCAATCCTGCTTCACACCTCTGGAGGAACTTTGCTACAAGCTGAAGCTTTGAACAAAGGACTGAGGACCCATCCCAGCGGGGGATGTATTCCAGAGACTTGATTGGAACCTGCAGTTTATTCTATCGCTGCTGCAAGCCTGAACCAAGACTTTTGCCATTACTGGCATTACAAGACTTTTGCCATTGTATGTAATTGATTCCATTTAACCAATTCTAACTCTCATCTCTATCTTTTTCCTTTTATGAATAAACCTTTAGATTTTAGATTCTAAAGGATTGGCAACAGCGTGATTTGTGGGTAAGATCTGATTTGTATATTGACCTGGGTCTGGGGCTTGGTCCTTTGGGATCAGGAGAACCTTTTTCTTTTACTGGGGTCTTGGTTTTCACAACCATTCGTCCCCATAACGAGTGGCACTGGTGGTAATACTGGGAAACTGGAGTGTCTAAGGAGATTGCTTGTGAGACTTGCGGTTAGCCAGTGGGGTGAGACCGAAGTCTGCCCTGCCCGCACCAGCCCGTCTGCCTCCAGCCCCGCACCCCCTGCCCTGCCCGCACCAGCCCCTGCCTGCCTCCAGCCCCTGTCTCCAGCCAGACCCGCACCCCCTGCCCACAGCCAGCCCCACACCCCTTGCCCTGTCTCCAGGCAGACCCTACCTCCAGTCAGCCCCTGCCCTGCCTCCAGCTAGCAATGTATGTAATATATAATTTTGATTTTATTTATATAGTTATGGAAAGTAAACAATACATGGAAGAAATGAAAGGGGGTTTTTTATGTGTTTTTTTTTAATCATCCCTGTCGGGGCCCCGCCTAAAATGTTCAAATTGGGCCCCACACTTCCTAAAGCCAGCCCTGCATACAGTAATGGCAAAGTTCTTGGTTCAGGCTTGTAGCAGTGATAGAATAAACTGCAGGTTCAAATCAGGTCTCTGGAGTACATCCACAGCTGGGATGGGTCGTTCAGTCCTTTGTATAGAGCTTCCTTTTTTAGCAAAGTCCCTCCAGAGGTATGAAGCAGGATTGAAGACAAGATGGAGACGAGGCATCAGCCTTTTATAGTCTCTTGCCGTGTGGTCTTTGCTTTCTTTGTCCCAAGGACACTCTATCCAGCATGTGGCATAGAAAAACCTTAGAGTTCTGTCCATAAGCAGGTCCCTGCATGCCTTGCTGAGTCACAAGGTGTATCCACCTTCTCTCAATGGGTCAATTGTATAGCTCATGGTCCTTAGTGGGCCATCAAGCAGGCTAGGCAGAACTAACAGCAACTTGTCTGGGGTGTTCCCCGGAAGCATAGCACAAGTTTGAAATACAGACACTATAGAGCCAATATTCATAACGTCAACTACAAAACTGATACAGATAGCATAATTATAATCAGCCAATCAGAACCTCTCCATAGACCCCTTCCACGACAACCTTTATACAATATTGGCTGCAAATATATAACAGTGGTTGCAACGGTGATCTATACAGTTACAGATTATGTCAATAGCGTCACAGGAGGTGACACGGCATCAGTGAGACTGATATTGGAATACTGCATCCAGTTTGGGTGTCCACCTTTGAAAAAGATGTTGTGAAATTGGAGCTGGGGCAGCAAAGAGCCACCAAATGTTCTGAGGGCTGGAGAAAAATGCCTTCTAGTGAGCGATTGAAAGAGCTCAACCTGTTTAGCTTATCAAAAGAAGATTGAAAGGTGACTTCATTGAAGTGTTGAAGTGCCTTAATGGAGAGAAAAGATTGGGTATTAAAGGGCTCTTTAATCGAGCAGAGAAAGGCAGAACAAGACCCAGTGGCTGGAAGGGGAAAAGAGACAAATTAAGAGAATTTTTTTCACTTCAAGGTCCCAGAAACACAGACAAGGTTTTCATCTCAAGGCCAAAAGACCAAAAACATCAAGACACTTGATCACGGCCTTACAAATAAAGCACAAATATTCAACAGCGAGAATGATTCACCACAGGAACAAGCTACCAAGGAAAGTGGTGGATTCTCCATCTCTTGATGTCATTTAATGAAGACTAGATGCCTTTCTGGAATGTGTTTACTCCCAAAGTAGCAATTGTGTCATACAGGAGGCCTGTGCCATGCAGGGGGTCAGATTAGATGCTCTAATGGTCTCTTCTGGCCATCAAGTCTACTAATTTCTGAAAAACTGAGTGTAGCATTGGGAGCAGCATCTGAGGTTTTACTGTCTAGTCGGCTTGCTTCCTAGAATGAACACTCCTTGAGTGGGGTGATCCACAGGGAGTAGCTCAAACCTCCAAAGTGCCTGGCCAGGGGCAGGACATTAGCACCGCAAGGGAGGGGCGTGGCAGTGACATCACAAAGGCCTTTTGCAGGACCTCAGACTATTGGTCAAAGGTGGTGACCTCACAGAGAGATGCTGACATCAGCCAGGCAGGACAGAGGCGAGTGGCCCGGGAAACCTCAGAGACTCCTGTGGCTTTGCTTCAGCAAGTCTCTGTCTCGAGGTCTCTCTTTGAGGACTGAGAGAACATTCGGGTTCACGTACGTGAGCGGCAGGAGGAACCTCTGTCGAGTTTTCTCCTTCCCTTTTCGTGATTGTATTAGAAAGCAGACGTCCCTGTTTAGAAGGTAAGAGCCTCCTCCAGGTTGGAAACCTCTTCAGTCTGATCCATCGGGTGACAGTTGAATTCTAGGCATGGAAAACACCAGCTTAAGGAGGCAGAATTTGATTCCGCACCTGGGATTTTGTCCCTTAGAATCACTGGGGACATTGGGGTTTGTCCTTTTTGTTTCACCTTTTCCGCCATCCCTCCCTCCTTTCTTTTCTTCTCTTGCTTCTTTTGTCCTTTCCCCTGTTCCCCTCCCAACACCAGGGTGTGTGTGTTTGTGTGTCGTGGGGGAGTGCTCTGCAGCTCCCACTGGGGGAGGTCCACCCAAAAATGTGGGGCTGAAATAGTGCTCCGGCAGTGATCCCCCAACAGTAGCGTAGCTAGGGGGGTGCAGGGGAAGCAGCCAGTTCCCCTTAGCACATTTTCCAAAAGCGGTGCCTTAGTTAGGGGTTACCATGGCGCCAGCAGGCGGGGCCCACGCTCCGCTCTGAAGCTTGGCCTGCCCTGACCTCCTGCACGCAAAGCGGGGGCAGCACGGCCGGAGGAGCCATGGGGGGGGCAGCACGGCCGGAGGAGCCATGGGGGGGGGCGGCACGGCCGGAGGAGCCATGGGGGGGGGCCGTGGGGGCGTAACGGCATGGCCGGAAGAACCATGAGGGGGGGCCGTGGGGGCGGAATAGCACGGCCGGAGGAGCCATGGGGGGCCGTGGGGGCGGCACGGCTGGAGGAGCCATGGGGGGGGCTGCAGGGGGGAACGGCACGGCCAGAGGAGCCATGGGGGGGGGCCGGCACGGCCGGAGGAGCTAGGGGGGGCTCAGCATGGCAGCCCGCAGCGCGGCCGGAGGAGCCATGGGGGGCCGCGGGGGCGGAACGGCACAGCCGGAGGAGCCATGGGGGGCTGTGGGGGCGGCACGGCACAGCCGGAAGAGCCATGGGGGGGGCCGGCACGGCCGGAGGAGCTAGGGGGGGGCGCAGCATGGCAGCCCGCAGCGCGGCCGGAATAGCCATGGGGGGCCGCGGGGGCGGCACGGCACAGCCGGAGGAGCCATGGGGGGCCATGGGGACGGAACGGCACAGCCGGAGGAGCCATGAGAGGGGGCCACGATGGCGGAACGGCATGCCCGGAGGAGCCATAGGAGGCCGCGGGGGTGGAACGGCACAGCCGGAGGAGCCATGGGGGGGGGCCGGCACGGCCGGAGGAGCTAGAGGGGGCGCAGCATGGCAGCCCGCAGCGCGGCCGGAGTAGCCATGGGGGGCCGCGGGGGCGGCACTGCACGGCCGGAGGAGCCATGAGGGGGGGCCGCGGGGGCGGAACGGCACAGCCGGAGGAGCCATAGGAGGCCGCGGGGGCGGAACGGCACGGCCGGAGGAGCCATAGGAGGCCGCGGGGGCGGAACGGCACGGCCGGAGGAGCCATGAGGGGGGCCGGAGCGGCCGGAGGAGCTAGGGGGGGCGCAGCATGGCATCCCGCAGCGCAGACGGAGGAGCCACAGGGGGGCCACGGCGGCAGCATGGCACGGCCGGAGGAGCCATGGGGGGCCGCGGGGACGGAACGGCACAGCCGGAGGAGCCATGGGGGGGGCCGGCGCGGCCAGAGGAGCGAGGGGGGGGCGCAGCGTGGCAGCCCGCAGCGCAGACGGAGGAGCCACAGGGGGGCCACGGCGGCAGCATGGCATAGCCGGAGGAGCCATGGGGGGGGGGGCTCGGCGCGGCACAGCCGGAGGAGCCAGCCAAGGGGTGGGGGGCGCGGAGCGGCCGTAGGAGGAGCCAAGGGGGGCGTGGCCAGAGGAGGAGCCAAGGGGGGGGCGCCTTTTTAATGTTTGCTCCCCCTGCTCTTAGAACCTGGCTATGCCACTGATCCCCACCAGTGACCTGGGCCATCCTTTGGGCTCTCTGGTGAGAACCCTCAGCCTCCCGTCCTCAGCCTCTACCCTGACTGCCTGAGCAGGGGGTTATTGACAAGGAGGAGACTCAGGTTCTTGTTCTCTTTTAAGACCAAGTAAATAAGTCATAAGCAGTTCTAGGTTTGATGAATTTTGCTGCTTCTCTGCATTAATTGTCTCTGAGCAGCTCATGATTCTCTCTAACATTGCAGTTCTCCTCAAATACTTGCTGAATAATTACTGAGCACTGTTGTTGGTCTGGAACTCATCTGAGAGCACTTTATTCAGGTCCTTCAATGTATGAAATTCAAGATCCGATGGTTAGTTTGAAAATCAGGGCTCTTGGGTCCTATTCCCAACTCTGCCACTGACTGGCTGTGTGACCTAAGACAAGTCAATTCTCTTTTCTCAGCCTTAGCTTCTCCCTCTTTCAAGTAGGGATAATAATGATCTGCTCCTACCTACCTCACGGTGGGTGGAGGATGGGGATCCATTGGAGAGTGTCACTAGGAGGAGTGCATAATATGAGGTGTCCTATCACGTTTACTCAGATCAGATTGTGACATAATAGAATAGCTGAAATATTCTATTTTATTTGTATTTTTTTATTTTGAAATTGATAAGAGCAGCAACTACTTAGCTCAGACTCAGGCTTCTTATCTAATTTTCGAGATCTAAGGGTCTCCTCTTGGTGTGCGAGGAGACAATTTAACACACTGTGACAAACAGGAGATGCTTTTGTTTTGCAACAAAATATTTTTGCAAAGAACTTTCATCCCACTTGTTATGAGTTCAAGAAACAAACTGGTTTAGTCTGAATGGGATTTTCTGACAGAAACGGTTCAATGAAATTTCCCCATCATCTTGATTTCTGGGCTCTATCCCTGCCCAGGGGTGAAAGGAATTTAAAGGATTTACCGTTATGCCGGAGTCCTGAGCAGGGGTGTGGCCTCAACCGTAAGAGGCGGGGCCTTTCAAGATTTAAAGGCCCAGGGGCTCCGGCTGTGGCTGGGAGCCCCAGGGCCTTTAAATCACCCCGGAGCTCCCAGCTGCAGAGGCGGCTGGGAGCTCCGGGGCTCAGGGGTGAATTAAAGGGCCCAGGGCTCCTGCCACCGCGGAGCTCTGGGCCCTTTAAATCACCGCGGGAGCCCGGCTGCCGGAGCTCCGGGCCCTTTAAATCCCCGCCCAAGCCTGGCTGCCAGAGCTCCGGCGGCGCTTTAAAGGGCCCGGGGCTCCCCGCAGCGGCAGGAGCACCGGTCCTTTAAATCACCGTGGGAGCCCGGCTGCCGGAGCTCCAGTGGGGATTTAAAGGGCCTGGGGCTCCCCACAGCAGCCGGAGGGAAATGTGGTCTAGATGTAATCAGTGGAATGGGAGTGCAGAGCTGGTTGAAAGCCCAGACTCCAAGAGCCCTTCTCCATGTCTGGCTGTCCAACGGAGAGGGTGTACCTACTGGGTCCGGCAGGGATCAGTCCGGGGGCCGGTACTATTCAATATTTTCCTTAAGGATTTGGAAAATGGAGTGGAGAGCATGCTTCTACAATTTGCAAATGACACCAAGCACTTTGGAGCACAGGATTGGAATTCAAAATGCCCTTAACAAATTGGAGACTTGGTCTTCTTGAGCCAAAGTCCATGGCTGGGCCCCTCTCTATAGACTGGGCTGAAGTGAAACCCCAGAGCCAAACCCTCCTCCTCCTGGGCAGTGCGCTCCCACCTTCAATGGGCAGATGCTGCTTAGCGCTGTCAGAGCAGCTTTTGCTGGGGGCTTCTCCCAGCACTTTCCAATAGTGGGAAAGTATGAAATCCCCATTTGACAGCTGGGGACAGAGCCAGAGAGGGGGGAACAATTTGCTCAAAGTCCCACAGGGGAAGGAAAACACCCAGCAGTGGAACCAACAGGAAACCCAGCAATGGAACTCAGGAGTCCTGACTCACAGTCCCCTGGTCCAGTCACTCCAGCGGAGCACACTCCCTCTCAAAGGCAGGGGGAGTGGACATGGGGGCCTGGTTGTAATTGCCAGCTGTGGGAGGGAGCGTGCAGCAGTGGTTAGCGAAGGGGCCTGGAAAGAAGGCCTGCTGGGTCCCATCCATACTTCTGACACTTGGTGTGACCCTGTCCCAGTAGCTTCCCCTCCCAGGCCTGTTTCTCATCAGTGGGGTTGGGGTCGCAGTCCCGACAGCCCAGGGGGTTCGGGAGGCTCCAGGAAGGTGTGTAAAGTGTTGGGATGTCGGAATTCCGGATGCGCTGTCACCACCCCACTAGGGCGGTGTTCTGCACCCCCTGCTGCTGGCCGAGTTTCTCCGTCCCTTGACAATAAGACAGACTCTTGTTTTCACAGCCAGCCGATCGCCCCGTGCCATCACCCTGCCTGCTTCCTGGGCAGGGTAACTCCTCAGCTCACCACCACCCTCTCCAGCCTGCCTTGGGCTTGGAGAGTGAGGAGAAGGGCGAGGGACGACCCTGAACATCCTCCATCCATCGCTCCGTCACCAGAGCAAGTGAGTGGCATTAGGGTTCCTCGGGGGCATCCCCTGTCTGTCTGGGGAGAGGCAGAAAGAGGGGGAGAGAATCTCTCCCAAAGGAGATTGGATTTGCAAACAGCCCCCAGGAGCCCCTCGCTCTCAGACCGGGAAGGGGCTTCTCCAGAGCCGTCTCCAGTGTGTTTGGCAAGGTCCCAGCAATGGGGCTCCCAGCCCTTCCCTTGTGGGAGACTGTTCCCCAGGCTGAGTCTGTGAGCTGGGCCAGACCCAGTGAGCTGCTGAGCATGGAAATCAATGGGAACCGAGGGGGCCCTGGCCTTGCTATGCCTAGGGACTTTGAAGTGGGGAATGGTTTCCCAGGAGAAGTCCGGACTCCTGGGTTCAGGGCCGGCTTTAGCAAGTGCGGGGCCCGATTCCTGGGGCGGCACTTCGGATTGCCGGCTGGGGGAGGTGGCCCCGCGGGGCTGCCGCGCTCCGGATGGCGCTCTGGCCAGGAATGCAGGGCCATGGGGCTTGCCGCGGTCCGGCCGACGGTCCGGCCGGGGTCGTGGAGCTGCAGGGCTGCTGCGGTCCGGCTGGGGCTGCGGGGCCGCGGGGCTGGCCGGAGCTGGAGCCAGGGTCGCAGGGCCGTGGGGCAGCCACGCTCTGGCCAGAGCTCCAGCCGGGGTCGTGGAGCTGCCGTGGTCACGGGGTCACGGGGTCACAGGGCTGCCGCGCTCCGGCCTGGGTTGCGGGGCCACGGAGCTGCCACGCTCCGCCGGAGCTCCAGCCGGGAGAGCGGGGCCGCGGGGCTGCCGCGCTCCGGCCGGCGCTCTGGCCAGGGGAGTGGGGCTCCTAAAGACGACTGCCGCTGGAGTGAGTGCGCGGGGCCCTCTTATGCACGGGGCCCGATTCTGGGGAATCGGGCGAATCAACCTAAAGCCGGCCCTGCCTGGGTTCTGTTCCTTCTCTAGCCTGGGCGGGAGGTGGGGGTGTGTGAGTGTGGTCTGGGGTCGCAGGAGGGAGCTGCTTGTCCAAAGTGACCAGTTTCTTTGTGACTGACCCCAGTGTTCGAAAAGGACGAGACTCCCCAGTTCTTGCAGCCCCAGGGATGACGAGGGGGAGCGTTGAGGGGGAGCACATCATGCAATGAACTCCTGCCAGTGGGGGTAGCTTGCCCTCCCTGCACCCCCGTGGGGGGAGCAGGAGCTGCTCTGGCTGGGGCAGGGATGGGGAGGGAGCAAACAGGCTGGTTAGTGAGAGGCTGCCTTGACCCCAGACTCACGCCTGCTCCCCGCTGGGTTCCAGGATGGCCAGGCTCCTGAGGATGTTCAGGAAGAAGGCTCTGCAGGTGGCCCCAGAGCCTGAGGGAAGCAGCCACCATCTTCCCCAGGAGCGAAGCGGCCCCTCCGTCCCCGCTGGCGGGGAAGAAGCTCCCGGCCGCGCCAGGAGGTGGAAGCGCCCAGCCTTCTGGCGGAGGAAACCCACTCCCGGCGCAGGCGCCGAGGTGGGAGCATCACCTCCCAGGCCAAAATGGAGCTGGGCCAGGCTGCGGCTGGGCAGGCAGGACCCAGCCCAGGGGCGGAACCGGGCAGGGTGGCTCTGGGGCTTGTTGTTGTGTGGGCAGCAGCGGCCCCAGGAGCCCAGCCCCAACTTCCAGCAGGGGGCATTGCCCTGCTCGGTCAGTGAGGACCTTCCAGCCTCCCCAGGGCAGGAGGTGGAGGATCCCTCTGCCAGCCCCAGCAGCTCGGGCCGCTCCCCATCCGACAGCAGCAGCGCCTGCGACTCGGACAGCACCCTGGCCGACGGACGCTTCTGCTTTCTTCCAGGTGAGGAGCCAGGCTGGGCTCAGGGAGGGGTGAGGAGGGGGCTGTGAACACCCTGGGCCCAGGCCCTCGAGCAGTGCTATGGGGGTGGGTCTCCAGCCCAGGTGTCTGCCCTGAGCCATGTGAACCCCACGGACACTAGATGCTGCCACTTTGGTCCTTGGTGCTCCATTGGGCGGGGGTGGGGGGGAGGCACCTCCAAGGGAGTCCAGGACAGTGGGGAGGGGCTCTTTGCTATGGGCTCCTGAAGGAGTTGGGGGCTGATGCCATCACTGAGGGGGGGAGTGTGGGGCCCAATCTGCCCTATGTCCCGGAGGTGGGAAGGGGACACATTGTCCCACCATGCCCCTGTCCTTCCCCCGAGTGGCAGCAGGAGTCACCCTGTCCCCTTCTCTCCCTGGTGCAGCGTCCGCCAGGGACTCCGAGGACGAGGAGGAGGAAGAAGAAGGGGTAGACTTGGTAACAGAGGAGGCTGCTCTCATGAACATCCGAGAGCAGCTCCATGCCCGAGAAAAGGTACAAACGTTTCCCAGCTGTGCTGGAACTGAGATTGTCCTGCTCCTTCCCAGCATCCTGACCCCCTGCAGAAGGTCTTAGCCCTAATGGGGACCTTTCTCCTTCATGATCTGGGACCCCCAAGATGGGGGTGTTTGTCACACACCAGCCGGGGTCTCCTCCCCCCACAGGCACTGTCCCAGTTCCTGACCCTGATTGGGGAGGAGTCGTGGGTGATTTGAACAATAGGCAGGTCCCCACTATCCCCCATTCAGGCCTAAGTCCTGCAGCTGGTGTGGCTGGGGCAGGGAGGTCCCTGGCTAACTGGCTCTCTCTCCCCTAACCCCACTCCTGGTGGGTGCAGGACGAGGCGCAGCAGCTCGAGTTCCTGCACGCCATCTACCCCGCGTGCCTCGCTGCCCAGGAGAGAGGGGACTACACATTGGAGCCACACTGCTCGAAGGCAGCTGTGGCGGAGAGGATTGTGGTGAGTGAGACACGGCGCCCGGGAGCTGGAGGGTGGACAGAGATATGGGAGGGGCAGGGGTCTCCCCGGGCCGATGGTTGGGGGATGGCTGGTGCTGGAGGGCAGCTGAGGGCAGGGATTGCTGGGACTGAAGATTGGGGAGAGGAGACGGGAGAACTAGTGGGCTGGAATCGGAGGAGCGGGAGGCAGCTGGGGGGATCCTGCTGGCTGTGTAATCTCCTCCTTGGGGAGTGTCAGTGAGGCCCGAATCTCACACGCTCCTTTGTCTCCTTTGCGTCTCACAGGAGCTCATTGAGGAGCTTCCTCCTAACTCTCCACCCGGCGCCGTCCTGGCCAACTCCCTCTTTGCTGTGGCCAACCTCAGGTACCGAGACCCTCCCGCCCGGTTCCCCTAACCCCGGTGCTGCTCACGCCCGTGGCTGGGAGTCACTGCCCCTCCCACTCCCAGGTCACCTCCCAAGGGTGGCTCCTCTGGCAGAGGTGGGGGGAAGGGTCACTCCCTCTCCTGGCTGCTCTGTTCTTTTCACTCCAGTCACATTGCAATGGCTTTGGGGAGAGGCTGTCTCCCAGGATCAGATACAGGAGGGGCAGCAGGGTCCAGGGAACAGACGCCATTCATGCCCTGCCACTGTCGGTCTGGGAAACCTTCGCCATATCATTCCCTGGCTCAGTGCCTCAGTTTCCATTCTCGCCAGCCTCCGCCTATTTCCCTACAGTTTCACGTCCGTGTCGGTGCCAGTCCCACCCCCGCACTGCACAGTCTAATACCGGCTCCTCTCTCTTGCCAGCACCATGACACCTGCCCTGGAGCCGGAGCTGGAGACCCACCTCCTCCAAGCCGCCCTGCACGCAGTCTTCACCCTGGGCACGCAGAATGACACCACCCAAGTCCAGGTAGATCAGCCAGCTGTTATACTGCCCGAATCCTTGCTAATTGCCTGCAGTGGGATGTGAATGAGAGAGGCCAGGATATGTGTTTGGGGGTCTCACCAGTGCTTCCCAGAGACCCCCCTCTTCCCATCCTGTGGCAGGTGTAGCCCCAGTTTCCCTAACTCTGACCCATGGCTCTCCCTTGCTTTGCAGGATCTGCATAGGGTCATACCAGGCCTTCTGGACGCCATGCTGGGGAACCTGCTGGCAAAGACCCCAGACACTGACAAGCTCCACTACATCTTGGAGGTGAGCCCGATGAGAGGGGTGGGGGCAATTTTACCTTAACTCTTAGATCCATTTTCCAGTCTGTCCTCCTAGCTGGGCCCCCAGTGGCCGTCCTTGGTCAGGGCAGTCAATGCAATGCAGGGTCAGGCCCTTCCTCCTTGAAGGACAGAGGAAGGAGCTGGGACTTCACCCAGAGCTCTGCCTGCTTGTGTTGAGCACTAACCACAGGGCCCCCGACTGGCTTGGGGAGTGAGAGTCTGAACCCCTCCTGGGAGATCCAGAAGATGGTCCTCAGAGAAGAGCCACAGCCTCGTTCCTAGAGAAACAGGAGGGCCCCAGAGAATCAGCCCTTGTCTCTGACGGGCCCCGAGATTCTTGGGGGGATTGTGCTCACACTCAGTCCCTTCACCCAGCCAAGCACTTGAGAGCCAGGGAGGGGGGAGGGGTCTGTCTCCTTCCTGGTGAGCTGTTCAGGAATCAGGAGTTCAGGGAGGATGGGACCAGCCCCGACACCGAGCATTGTCCCAATCTAGAGAGACAATGACAAGCTGTGACCTGCAGGATACAAGCATCGTCCTGGGGGCAAGGGTCCCCTTCTAAAGCTTTGCAGTCAATGAATCAGATATTCCACCCCCACCGCATGCAATGTTTCAGCCCCCTTGGGATGGGGGGGGGCCATTAGCACTACACATGCACCCCCCCATCAATCCTGAGCTGCCTCCTTTCCCCACAGCACATTAACTACTGGACCGTGTCCAGGGTGCCACAAGAGAGAGCCAGGGCCATCAGGAGCAGCGCGGCCCTGCTCACGTCCGTCATCTCCCTCCCTGACTTTGACGTAAGTGGCCTCTGAGCCCAGCTTCCTGACTCCAGGCGTAGGGGGGCTGGCTCCAACGGGCTGGAGGATCTGCTGCTGCAGGGGCTGTGGGCTAGGAGTGTTCCTCTTGGGGAGGCAGAGTCAGAGCAGAGAATGAGCCTGGCTTGAGTCAAGTTCTTCTTGTCCTGGTTAAGTGGCGACTCTCGCTTTTAAGGGGAGCATGCTCCAGGTTCTTGCCTTCCTGTCATCCTGGAGCAGCTGGGGAAGCAAATCCTCATGGAGGGCCCTGCCCACATCCCTGTTCTCCGGGCTCCCTTGCGGGCAGAGATCATTAAGGATCCAGCTCTAGCTCCTATCCTCTAGCCTCTGCTGCAGAGGGGCTGAGGGGAAGGAGAGTCCTGGCCCGGGCGGGACTGGGAGCTGACAGGAAAATGCTGATGGAGTCCCCTCTCCCTCTCCCTTCCATTAGAACTCAGCCGAATTCCCCAGGATGGGTCACCACGTGGCACAGCTGGCTCTGTTCGTCGGTGACCCAGACGAGGACATCAGCCGGCAGGCCAGGGAGGGGGTTTACCGGCTCTACCAGCTCCTGCTGCGCCAGAGGGGTAAGGAACCCGGCTGGGAACTGGCACCCGCTAGACGAGTGAGACTGGGACCCCAGCCAATTTCTCTCCGAGTGACCCCGGCTGGCGGATAAGTCTCTCTCTATCTCTTTCTGTGTTCTACACCACCCCCGCAGTTCTGTTGGGCTCTGCCCACTGTGCAGCCACCAATGGGATTGGAAGGACACAAGCCCTGCAACCCGAATGACAAATGTGTGTGTGTCTCTCTCTTTCCCAGACCTGAACATCCATGAGGTCGAAGACCTTTGGTGCTGGGACTGGCACCAGGACAGCAGGCTCCTCGGCTATAAGAACACAGCCAGGGTGGGGGAGGTAAGGACACTCTGCCAGGCCATGGCACAGCTCTGCAGGGCGGGTGGCTGCCTCCTGGAGCCATGCGACGGAGTTGCCGTTCTAGGCCAGGATTTGGAGCCTGGTTCGGGGCAATCTGCTGAAGCCTCACATCTGGTTGGTTTCAGGTTTTTTCCAAATTTTTCTCGGAGGGGCAGAGAAGATTCTTCCTGCAGACAGCCGTGCTGGCCATGCACGACCCCCTGCTGCGTGTCAGCCAGGCTGGGCTGCTCCTTACTTACTCCCTCCTGGGGCAAGCCCAGCAGCTGATGGGGAACAAGGTGAGCAGCTGCATTAGACTCAGGAGATTGGGGCGGGGCCCAGGCCTCATTCCCATCCTCTGGCCATTCGCCGGCCTGGCAGCAAGGCGACTGGTTGGGAATGAGAGTGAGAGCAGGTGCTCCTGGGAAGGGAGATGAATTCACCTTCATGAGCAGGAGGGAGCCAGCTTCTCCCCGGAGCAGCTCCAGCCCAGCTCTTTAGCAAGTCGAATGAATGACAAGCATTGCCTCAGCACGGACTTCTGTTCTTGGGAAGGGCAGAAGAGTCCTCTACGTGCCCTCTGCGAGCCTCTCCTGTCACCCGTGCCACCGCCCAGAGTTGTTCCCATCACTGGCAGCCTGGGAGGCCAAGGACTGAGGGGTGATGGCGATTGACCGGGCAGTTCTGAGGCACATGGGCGGGGGAAGCTCCTCCTGCTGCTGGCAGGGCTGGACTCGCTCTAGAGAGAACGGGAGGATTCACTTAGCAGGGGCTGCTGATCTGCCCCATTCACCAGGGCTGCCATTCTGCGGCTTCAGCATCAGTGGCTGGGATGACTTGGGGAAAGGTCTCAAGCTCCCCACATCCCACTTCACTGCTGCCAGAATCCCTCCACCCCCCCCACGCTAGAGCCCCCTCCCTGCCCAACCTGGGTGGGTGTTGAGGAGAGGGGTCAGAGAACTTGAGCTGTGGATTGGAGGTGGAACAGCTGTCAGGGGCACTGGGTGGGAGGTGGCAGGAGCTCCCCCTACAAGGAGGTTGTTGGCACTGGAGGTCCCTAGAAAGGACAACAAGACTCCATTCTGGGTGTCAGGAGGGGGACTCCATCCCTCAGAGGTGCGCGGGTGCTGGGTGGAATTGCTGCTGGTCCCAGGTGCCCTTAATTCCCCCTGATTCCACGGGGGCGTCTGAGTCTCTGACAGGTCCTCGTTCCCTTGCAGCAGGAGGACGTCACGGCCAACATAATGAACCAACTTCACATCATCCGGCACTTGCGCCAAGTGCCGGAGGCGCTGCAGGAGTTCTGCCTCCAAGGCCACCAGCAACTCCTCCTCCCTCTAAACGGGGAGTGTAGTGAGACTGAGTGGCCTCCCTCCGAGCAGGAGAGCGAGGGCCCCTCTACACGCCCCTTGGAGGGCGGAGACTATATCACCCCAGCCCCCTCGCCTGTTGGCTGCCCACCGGGGCCTCTGGTGGACTCTGTTGCGACTGAGCGGCCTCCCTCCGAGCAGGAGAGCGAGGGCCCCTCTACACGCCCCTTGGAGGGCGGAGACTATATCACCCCATCCCCCTCGCCTGTTGGCTGCCCACCGGGGCCTCTGGTGGACTCTGTTGCGACTGAGCGGCCTCCCTCCGAGCAGGAGAGCGAGGGCCCCTCTACACGCCCCTTGGAGGGCGGAGCCTATATCGCCCCAGCCCCCTCGCCTGTTGGCTGCCCACCGGGGCCTCTGGTGGACTCTGTTGCGACTGAGCGGCCTCCCTCCGAGCAGGAGAGCGAGGGCCCCTCTACACGCCCCTTGGAGGGCGGAGCCTATATCGCCCCGCCCCCCTCACCATAAGGACCGGGACGTGGCCGGAAACATAAAAGGCCGGCCCTGCACCACAGTTGGGGGACAGCCTGCAACAGAGGAGGACACTTGGCCTGTTCTCCAGAGGCCCCTAACCCTAACCCTAACCCCAGACATGGACGAGGACTGGCCCGGAGTACCCGCTGCGGTTTACCCCGAGGAGCCGGAAGAGGCCTGGAGGCCGCAGGTACCAAACCCCGGGGAGGCAGGAAGTAGCCCAGGGGCAGCCCGGGAGCTGCTGGCTGCAGGGCCCGGCGCGACTCAGTCGGCGTGTTGCGGCTGGATCCCCGCCGACGCAGGGGCAACCAATCCTGCCCCTGCCAGCGCCTTGGGCTGGGACGCGGGGGAGGAGGGTGGGCCCGCGTCCCCCTGCCACCCCACCCCGGGTGGCTGACCCCCTACATGGTGCAAGGAGGCTCTAGTCCAGGACAGGAACTGTTTGTTGGCTGGCCACCGGGGCCCCGCCCAGACTAGAGCCAGCCCTGTCAAGTCTGTCTGTTTGCTGGCTGCCAGGGTTCCACCCAGGCCAGGGCCCGCCCTGGAAGTCTGGTTGTTTGTGGGGTGCTTGGGCCCCACCCAGGCCTGAGCCACCCCTGATACACTGCGTTGAGGGGCTGACCACTTGAGCGACCTCAGCCCAGCAGCGCCGGCTCTACCATTTTTGCCGCCCCAAGCAAAAAAAACAACAACAACGCTCGGACTGCCAAAGCGAGCAAAAAGAAAACCCAAAAAAACCCCAACCACTCGGACTGCCGCCACCCGAACTGCCGAAGCAGAAAAAAACACAACAACAACGCTCGGACTGCCGCCACCCGAACTGCCGAAGTGCAAAAAACAAAAAAGTCGCCCGGCCTGTGCTGCCCCAAGAATGGACGGAATGCCGCCCCAGGCATGTGCTTCCTCCGCTGGTGCCTGGAGCCGGCCCCGCAGCCTGGTTGGGACAGCTGATCGCTGAGGGGGCTTGGCTTTAGCTGCTGGGCCTGTGAGCCTAGACCAGGGGTCTCAAACTCGGATGACCCCGAGGGCCGCATGAGGACCAGTTCATTGGCCCAATGGCCGCATCACTGACACCCCCCCCCTCGCTGCCCCCAGCCCTGCCCCCAGAGGGGGCAGGAGGGGTGTGGCAGGGGCTCAGGGCGGGAGTTGAGGTGCAGGGGGCTCAGGGCAGGGAGTTGGAGGGGTGAGGCAGGGGGTGCAGTAGGGGGCTCTGGGCAGGGGGTTGGGGTGCAGGAGGGAGTGTGGGGTGTGGCAGAGGGTTGGGATTCAGACGGGGCTCAGGGCAGGAGGTTGGCTGCAGAAGGGGTGGGGGATGCAGCAGGGGGCTCAGGATAGGGAGTTGAGGTGCAGGAGGGAGTGTGGTGTATGGCAGAGGGTTGGGGTTCAGATGGGGCTCAGGGCAGGAGGTTGGGGTGCAGAAGGGGTGGGGGGTGCAGAAGGGGGCTCAGGATAGGAAGTTGGGGTGCAGGAAGGATGTGGGATGTGGCAGGAGGCTCAGGGCAGGGGGTTGGGTGTGGGGTGCAGGAGGGAGTGCGAGGTGTGGCAGAGGTTGGGGTGCAGGCAGGGGGTTGGGGTGCAGGACGGCATTGGGCTCTGGCCCGGAGAAATAGCCCCACAGGCCGCGTGTTTGAGACCCCTGGCCTAGACAGAGCACTCAGGTATTTCCATCAGCCTGCTCAATGGCAAATGCAGCCCCCCAAAGAAGTGAAGAAGAGTGGAAGTGAAAGAGTAAAGCTGGACCATCCGCTGAGCTGCTGCACTCAAGTGAGCAGAGCCGGGGAGAGAAGAGGGAGAACTCGAAGGTGGCTGGCGGCAGTAGGGAGGAGAAGCAGTTTGGGAGCCAGGAGAGGAGAAATAAATCGTTAATGACAAATGCTGCCGGCTCTCTCTTGTGTGGTGAAGGTTGAAAAGGGGTCTCGTTACTATCACGCTAACCTTTAACATAGCTGTGTATGATGGGGGAGGGGGTCTATAAAGGTAAGAGGTCACTCTAGGGGCTTGAAGTCCCAGATTCTGGGGCTATTGCCTCCTTCTACCAGCTGATCTCAACCCAGCAACTCCCTCAGGTGGTAGCAGTAGTGAGCTCTTGTCCTCCTTTTCCGGACTAGCCACCAGAAAAAGGACACGATCCATCTGGCCAAGGAAAGAGAGAGGCAGTGTTGCCTGTTAACATGGCTCTTGTGGGGGAGCACGGCAGGTTACTTTGGACTAGGTAGGAGCCACATGTCTCCAAACCTGCACCTCCCGAAGCTCCAGAGACTTCGCTCCCGATCCCAGAGCGTCCTCAGAGTCCTAAAGCGCCAGATGGAATCTGGCCTCTCCCCCCACCTCAGCAGTCCAGAAAATGTTATTTGTAGACATGTTCTGTGTCCTGTCCTGCCACACTCCCCTGTTGGCGACTAATGCAGTCACAGAGTCCAGGCTCGGATATTAGGGAACACTATGTCACTAGGAGGGTGGTGAAGCACGGGAATGGGTTACCTAAGGAGGTGGTGGAATCTCCATCCTTAGAGGTTTTTAAGGCCTGGCTTGACAAAGCTCTGGCTGGGATGATTTAGTTGGGGATTGGTCCTGCTTTGAGCAGGGGGTTGGACTAAATGACCTCCTGAGGTCTCTTCCAACCCTGATATTCTATGATGTCTCTGTCCCTCTTTTATACTTTCTTTCAGTTGCTAGAAAGATCTTTGCTGTGTCATGGGGGTCAGGCAGTCCCATTGGTCAGGCAGTATCCCACTGACTAAGTGCCCTCTCCAAGGAGTCTCTCAGAGAGTGGATTCTTCCTGATGGGCCATCAACACCTTTCTGGCCCTCCTTTGTTTCTACTGTAAAGCTGGCTGTGGGCATCTCCCAACCTCACAACATATTTCAGAAACACACATAGAGCATAACTTCCCATACAATGACAGCACATCCAATCCAACAGGTTATGAATGTTCAACAGATCCAGACATTTTACATACCACCTCACAAGGCATGCATAATACAAAACATCTCATAATCATATCACGGGGTGAATACTGTGTGCTACTGAGAGATACAGGGTTCCAGAGTGTCAGTGTATCATGGCCAATGGCAGTAAAAGCCCAAAGGAGATGCTCCCCTGGAACAGCCTTTGGTGACAGCAAGGTCCCCACTGAGAACTTCAGTGCGACTCTGCAGCTGTTACCCAGCTGTCCCACCCCAGCATCAGCTGCAACTCAGTGCTTTTTGGGTGGCTTCATGCTGGCTGCATGCCTAGACAGCAGATAAAATCTGCGAAATCTGGGACTAGGAAGGAATTTCCCCCAGGTCAGATTGGCAGAGACCTGGGGGGAGGGGTCGCCTTCCTCTGCAGCATGCGGCACAGGTCACTTGCAGGTTTAAACTAGTGTCAATGGTGGATTCTCTGTAACTTGAAGTCCTTAAACCATGACTGGAGGACTTCAGTAACTCAGCCAGAGGTTAGGGGTCTATTACAGCAGTGGGTGGTGAGGTTCTGTGGCCTTCAATGTACAGGAGGTCAGACTAGATGACCTTCTGACCTTAAAGTCTATGAGTCTTATTGAGTGGTTCACCCTTAATGTAAAGAACCAAAACCTGGGAAATACCAGACAGGAGACCATCAAACAGGAGTAAAAAGCAGTAAAAAGCCTCAGCAAAGAGCTCCAGGATACATAGCAGGGCTCATGTGGCAGTGAGTTCCAAAGACAAAAGGACCCATTCATAAGATCACGTTATCTGAAGAAGCCACCCTAGAGACAGCTGCATCTCAGCGCTGGGCGAGCCATCCCCATGTAGTATTGCTGTGCTGCTGTTCCTCAGCTGTCCCACCCCAGAGGTGACTGCATCTCAGCCCCAGGTGACCATTACCCAGCAGTGGAAAGAGTTGAATATTTGCTAAGGGTTTTTGTTTTCAGTTCTAAGAAATACCTCATTTCTGAGAAGAGGCAGTTGGGATGTCATTTCTGGACGGAGAGACAGTGGTAACATCCAGAAATTCACAAGGGGGTGTATCTCTGGCCAAACTGTCCCCCTCCCTCTTCCCCCCAAGTTGGTCACAGTTCCTGACACTTTCAGTGCCCTTTAAAGCACGTGCACTTCCAGACCCTGCTGCTCCGAAGAGCCCGTGGGGGGATCTGGGGAATGAAGATTCTCTGCACCCTCCAGTCTCTGTCACTTGCTTTTCCAGCCTGGCCCCACCTCTCCGGGCCTCTCTGTTCTCCCCTCCCACACACCCACTGCCTCCCACCCCCTCGCACTACCAATGTGAGAGCAGGGCTGCCCCACCCACCTTCAAACCCCCACCAGCTGGGCTGCTGGGAGGATAAGACACAGGGAGTTACGCTTTTATTTCTCAGAAACAAAAAATTTGCCCGGACAGAGAGAAGCGAAGATTTGGCCGGGTAAGAGCAGGGGGCGGAGGGGGGAGGGCGCGTGGAGGGTGTTTGCCCCAATCTAGCCCATCCCCCCACAAGGAGCAGGATTGTCTCCCCCACTCTATCCCCCCCCAACAAGGGGCAGGATCGTCCCCTCTGCTCTATTCTCCCAGGTTGCAGGATTGTCCCCCGCAGTCTATTCCCCATCCATGGGGCAGGATCGTCCCTGCTTGTTCCCCATGTTTCACCCTCCCTAACTGTGCTAGGGCATTGCCAAGTCACATGATAAGTCTTGGCTCTCTGTGGGGTGGAAATTCCCAGCAGCTGGGGGTGAGGGTGTGGGACAGAGGCAGTTCGGACCTTGCCCTCTGTCCAGCAGAAAGATAGGCTCAGACAGCGGCTAATCTACCCCCAATGCTGGGTCTGGCTCATGGCATGATTTGAAACACTGTCAAACTCTGACCAGTTCAACCAGCTAAAACCAGGGCAAACCCTTGGGCACGTGGAATCCCCCAGAACAGTGGCTTGTCTTGCGTTAGCCGCAATCAGGACATTTACAGGCAGAAGCTAATCTATGGAAGGACAGCCGGCCCCTCAGATGTTCACCCCCCCCCACACACACACACAAAAGAGGGGTTCTATATATTTGCTTGCCGGTCTTTGGAGCCGCTTTTCCAGCCCTTGCCACTGGAGGGAGAAGCTGGAAAAGGGGCTCCAAAGACCAGCAAGCAAATATATAGAACCCCTCTTTTTTATTGGGGGGGGGGTGAACATCGAGGGAGCTAGCTCTTTCCGTGGGTTAGTTTGTGCCTGTGATGCGCACTGCTTTGCCTTATCACAGCGCAGCAATCCCATGCCTCCAGCAGCTGGGGATTGCAGGAAAACCCCAACTGCCCTGTGAATCTGGCAACTTTTCAGTGGATGAAATCCTGATAGATTATGTCCAAAGAGGGAGGGAAACAAAATTCCCATTTTCTATCTTGACGGGGGGGGTCCACTTAGGATGAAAAAACGAATTGGGCTGGCCCTGGTGCTTGCTCAGGAGACATCACTGATGGTAGGACAGATAGAGCCGGTCCCCTTTGTGGCACATTGGTGGCTGGGAGGGATCCCAGGGTGGGAAACTGGGGAGTCTCCAGCAGAAAAAGAGGAGACTTTGGTGCTCCGGGACCAGAGCCCAGCGCTGGGGGAGTAGGGTGAGGCCAGGGCATGTTCTATCCCCTTTCTGTGCCTCAGTTTCCCCCACCCAATGCCCAGGGCTCTGTGGGGGTGAGAGGGTGAATTTGCTCTCACGCCAGCTGGAGGAAAGCTCGGCCAGTCAGCACCCAGTTCACTGCATGATGGGAAGGAAGCTGTTTCCTTGTTAGGCCCTGAGCGTGGCCTTTCCTAAGGCCGAGCTCGGTGCCTCCCGGACTCGGGCTCCAGCAGGCCCTGTGTCTCCCCAGCTGCCCTCGGCAGCGAGTCGAACTGAGATCAAACTCCTCTCAGAGGCTTGTGCCCCTGCCGGGCGTGGCACTGCCAGTGATTAACCCCTGGCACATGGCGTCTGCCAGGCCGTAGGCAGCAGAGAACAGCCCAGTGTCACCAACAGCCCCAGCGCTAGGGTAGTCTGGGCACAAGCCAACAGCACGTGCTGTGATACGGCCAAAGAGCGTCGGCCATGCTCCCAGCCCAGTGGGGGGGGTGTCTCTCCAGGGACGCAGAGACGCTGACAGTGTGCAGGGGGCCATGGGGGATAATCAGCTGGACGTGAGCCCCCGTGCGACAGTGTGGCCAAAGGAGCTAAGGATGCCCAAACAGGGGCAGAGAGGTCAGTTTACCTCTGGATTTGGCGCTGGTGCGACCACTGCTGGGGTCCTGTGTCCAGTTCCGGTGCAGTTCAAGAAGGATGTGAATATATTGGAGAGGGGGCAGAGGGGGGCCACGCGAATGCTTAAAGGATTACAAAACGTGGCCTGGAGTGATAGACCACAGGAGCTCAAGCTATTTAGCTTTGCAAAGAGAAGCTCCCACCTCCCGGGGTGACTTGACTCCAGTCTAGAAGCACCTACACGGGGATCAAATATTTAATAATGGGCTCTTCAGGCTAGCAGAGAAAGCTGTAACATGATCCATTGGCTGGAAGTTGAAGCTGGACACATTCAGCCTGGAAAGAAGATGTCCGTGTTTACCAGGGAGGGGAATTAACCATGGGAACAATGTACCAAGGACTGCGGTGGGATGTGTTTCTAAGAGATCTGCTCTCGTTCAAACAGGAATTAACTGGGTGCAATTCTCTGGCCTGCGTTATCCAGAAGCTCAGCCTTGGTCCCTCCTGGCCTGGGAATCTACCAATCTCTGCCATGACTTCTTGGAATCTGTCTTCTCGCTCTGGTGCTGCCCGGGGGACATGGACACAAAGTGGGCAGGTAAACTGAGTCACGCAACTTGTTCACAGAAATATTCCCATGTTCTCCCGCTCCTCCCCAGACTCCTGCTGCCAGGAAGGGTCACACCTGGGCTAGAGATCAGCCGTCCTGCAGCAGAGCCCTACTGCTCCGGGTGCCAGGTCCTGACCCAGTAGGTTCCCCCCACTCAGCGGGTCTGGAGAGATGCAGCGACTCCGGGAGGACATCACCTGCTCCATCTGCCTGGATGTCTTGGATGATCCCATTTCGATCGAGTGCGGCCACAACTTCTGCCAGGGCTGCCTCGTGGCTCACTGGCGCGGGATCTCGGCCTGGGGACCCAGCTGCCCTGAGTGCCGGGCTCCCTGCTCCAGGGACAGGATGATCCCGGATACGAGGCTGAGAGCCCTGGGGGAGAAAATCACAGCACCCCTGCGGGAAGAGATGGAGCCAGTTAGACCAGACAGGCTGAATCAGGGGAAAGGGGTGCAGGCTCTCACAGGACCCAAGGTGGGGACTGGCTGGATCAGGGGGTGGGGAATGGGACACGGGGCCTTTCCTCCCTAGGGTGGGCAACCTCTGATTTGGGGGGCAGGGGACTGGCTGGCTCACGGGGGGTGGAAATGGCTCAAGAGGATCTGATCTGAGGGGCAGGGGCCTAGTTGGCTCAGGGGTGGGGTCCCAGCTCTGACCCTGCTCTCTCCCAGCAGCAGGGGCCAGGGGCTCAGCCAGAGCCAGTGCGCCGGTGCAGCTGGTGCGTCTGGACGAAGAAGGGGGCCTGATCCTGGACGAGGAGGCCCTGAGCCGCTGCCTGGAGCAGGGTGGGGTGGGGGACGCCCCCGTCTGCCTGGTGTCCATCATCGGGGAGCAACGCCGGGGCAAATCCTTCCTGATGAACTGCCTGCTGCGCCGGCTCCAGCGCCAGGTGAGTGGGGACGGGATCCCCAGCTAAGGCTCCGCCCCTTGAACCACAGACCCCGCCCACCCCAGATAAGGCCCTGCCCCCTGAACCACAGACCCCGCCCACCCCAGATAAGGCCCTGCCCCCTGAACCACAGACCCCGCCCACCCCAGATAAGGCCCTGCCCCCTGAACCACAGACCCCGCCCACCCCAGATAAGGCCCTGCCCCCTGAACCACAGACCCCGCCCACCCCAGATAAGGCCCTGCCCCCTGAACCACAGACCCCGCCCACCCCAGATAAGGCCCTGCCCCCTGAACCACAGACCCCGCCCACCCCAGATAAGGCTTGCCCTCCGCAGGAAGGGCCTCTGCTCCCTCACCACAGGCCTATGTTGCCAGGTGTCCAGTTTTCGGTCGAAAAGGGAACCTGGCAGCATCCAGTCAGCACAGCTGACCGGACACCAAAAGTCCGGTTGGTCACAGTAACCGGCCTCTGCCACTGGGGGGCAGCTGGAGCCACATGGAGGAGCGGCTCTCTGCTCAGCTGCTGAAGCCTGACAGAGCAGTGGCTGGCTTCTGGACCAGGCTCCAAGAGGAAGGTGCCACCGCCCAGGGGGAAGGGATCCTGCCCGCCCCTCCTTCTGTCCCACTGTGCCCCGACTGCCCCCGCCCTGGGCCCTCGGTATGGGGACCAACCCCTCCCTGCCCCCTTGTGCCAGGGACCAACCCCTGCTGTATACTGCTGTGCCCCATCAGCTCCTCCCAGCGGCAGCCGGTGAGTCCCAGGAGAGGGGGGAGTGTGTGCGGAGAGCGAGCGAGATGGAAGGAGTGGGAGAGAGGTGTGAGCAGGGGGCGGGGCCTTGGGGGAAGAGGTGGGGTAGGGGGCGGGGCCTTGGGGGAAGAGGTGGGGTAGGGGGTGGGGCCTTGGGGGAAGAGGCAGGGCACGGGGCGGGGAAAGGGTTTTGGTTTCCAGCCATTAGAAAGTTGGCAACCCTACACAGGCCACGTCCCCAGCACCACAGGCCCAACCCTACGCAGCCAGGGCCCCGCCCCGTTCACCGCATGCTCCACCTGACCCAGCGAGTCCCCTGCCTGCTTCACTGCAGCCCGCACCCCCTATACCAAAGGTCCCCCCAGCCCCCAGCCAGTGTCCGTCCTCTCCCTGTGCCAGGCCCTGGCCACAGCTGCCGAGACCTCACCCTCCTCAGCCATGGCCCCTCCCCCTGCCCCACAGGTCCGCACCCATCCCCTGCACCCTGAGCACCCCAACCCCCCCAAACCGCATTCCCACATCCCCTGTCTCTGGTTGCCCCCCTACAGAACCAACAGCACGTGGCCCGGGGGGGGTTTGAATGTCGCGCCGGGATGGCGACCATCACAAAGGGGGTGTGGATTTGGGGCCAGCCCCTCTGGGTCCAGGCCCAGGGGAGGAAGGTGAGTGGGGCAGAGGGGCAGGCTGGTGGATGGGGTATGGGGCAGTAGGGAAGGGGAATGAGGGAAGTGGGGGACAGGTTCCTGTGCAGAGCAGGGAGGCTGGAGGGGGGAATGGGGGTGCTGGGGAGCAGGGAGCGGGCGGGGGGCTCAGTAGGGGGTGCTGGGGAGCAGGGAGCGGGCGGGGGGCTCAGCAGGGGGTGCTGGGCTGCAGGGAGTGGGCGGGGGCTCAGCAGGGGGTGCTGGGGGAGCAGGGAGTGGGGGGGACTCGGGAGGGGGCACCGTGCAGTGGGGAGCAGGTGGGAGGTTCGCAGGGGGCACTGTGATTCAGGGAATGGTAGGAGGCCCAGCAGAGGGCGCCGGGGAGCAGGGTGTGGAAGTGGGCATGGCAGGGGGGCCATGCTGGGGTGAGATGTGGGGCTCGGCAGGGGGCGCTCACCTTTTCTTTTGATTATTTTCTAGATTTTTAACATTTCCAGCATGTTTACGTGGACGGAAGCAGATTATCTGGAGGTGGGTGGGGCAGGGGATACACACGGCTCTACTGACACTGACCTCTCAGCCTTGGCCCTGCTGGGAAGGACCCAGGAGTCCAGGCTCTGTTAGGATTGGAGAGGGGGAAGTCTATAGGCTTTGGGGCTGTTATTGATGGTTAGAAAGTCCCAGAGATCTCCCGCTAGGCCGGGCTTCAGATGCAGAGAGTCTGAACAGTACCAGTGATGAGTATTTATTAAATATTTGCAATTGTCGTATTCAAGGTTAATTACCATTATCTGGCGGCTCTTATTCATTAGCCCTGTAGCTCTGGGTGGTTGGTCGTTACAGGTGGAGAAGAGATTTCTGTGTCCTGGTCGACTCCCCTAAATGATCTGCAATGCGCCTGCGGACTCAGGTTGCCGGGAGGGTCGGGAGCCTCGTGGTGGCGCCCAGTGGGTTTGGTGACCCAAAGCTGGGGCGGGCGGAGCAAGGGCCAGATAGAGCTCCCCCTCTTCCCCCCAATAAATCAGCATTTCTCAAGACTGACCAGTTCCAGCAGGGCTTTCTGGTGGGGGGCCACATGTGCCCATCCAGAGTGTCGTGCTCAGCCAAACCAGGGCCTGTAGAGTTAAGGGAAACACCAGCCCAGCCGTACCTCGGCCCTCTTGAAGCGATGCCCCAGTAGACCCGTGCCGCCCAGCCCTGCGCTCTGCATTTGCTGAGTATGGGGCAGGAGACACCTCCACCTGCCCTGCGCCCAGACACTCAGCCTGGATTGGCAGGAACCAGCCTGGGGCAAACCATGATGCTCTGCGTTAGGGAAATGTTTGTGATGGGAAAAATGTTCCATTGGAATCTACCCAACCAACTCTAACCCTGACCCTATGTCCCATCCCCCAGCCCTACCTCTGTGTGCCCCTCCCCACATGTCAGGGGTCTATGTGCTCCCATTCTCCATCCCCCGACGCTAGAGGCTCTGTGTCACCTCCATTCTCCCAGCTCAGCACCCAGAAGATCCTGCTACCGCCGTTCAACAGAGTGGTTGGCTCATTGGCTGCTGATGCTACTCACCAGATCTAAATGGAAACTGGACTTTTTCAGTTTTCCGATTTCCTCCCGAATCAGTGGGGTTCTTCTCATTGATGTCTAGCGCGTCCCCTGAAATTTCAGAATTGATCAGATGTATTCTCAAAAAGTTATCACGATACAGACAGACAAAGAGAAATGCCATTGAGTTGTGTGGGAGGCCTTTTACTTCACTTGGCCAATTAACTTCTATAATTGGTAATTTTATCTTCATTAATAGCTGACAATTATTGGTTACTTGTTAGTCACTATTGGCTGCCAGGTGTTGGTTATTTAGTACCCACCATTAGCTGTCAGATTATTTCATAGTGACAGTGTGGAGAAATGGAAAATAAAAGTTTTGCTGAAAAATGGAAAACTGACAAAATCAGAATCTTTTCATGAAAATTTCCATTTTCAAAGAACAGCCAAATGTTAGTATCTCTTGGGTTTCTCTCTTCACATTTTTAGGGAACTATCATTGTTTCTCAGGTTTCAATCTTCAGTTTTCCGTCTTTGTCACCTGTGGGGGGATCTTTTGTTCAAGATGGAAAAAAAATTCCTTGTCTCTCTCTCGCTGCATCGCAGATGTTCGTTCATGTTGCGAAGGAGGTCGGAGAGACCTGCAGTCTGCCCCCAATCCAGGTGAGTCCTCGTTTCCCATCAACCCAATGCTGGTTCCACCCCCCACTCCCATCACCCCCACCTGATTCTTATTATTCATTGTCTCTATTGCCAGAGCACCTCAGACCCCCCCTTCCTAGACCAGAACCCCATTGTGCCAGGTGCTGGTCAAACCCTGAACAAACAGCCAGTCCCTGCTCCCATTATTCTACCTCTATGCTCACGTCATGCCAAGGATCTCGATGTCGGTGGCTGGGTTCGACGACAGCCTCCAGCTCTGGTCTCCTCTCTGTGCTCCCAGCCCCAGTGTGACCCTTCTCCTGCGCTCTCTGTTGCAGGGTCTGGACCTGTTGGTGTGAGATTGGCAGCTCTCCGAAGCCTACGGCGCAGAAGAGGGATAGGAGTATCTCAAAGACATCACACAGAAAAGGACCTAGGGGTCACAGTGGACGAGAAGCTGGATATGAGTCAACAGTGTGCTCTTGTTGCCAAGAAGGCTAACGGCATTTTGGGCTGTATAAGTTGGGGCATTGCCAGCAGATCGAGGGACGTGATCGTTCCCCTTTATTCGACATTGGTGAGGCCTCATCTGGAGTACTGTGTCCAGTTTTGGGCCCCACACTACAAGAAGGATGTGGAAAAATTGGAAAGAGTCCAGCGGCGGGCAACAAAAATGATTAGGGGTCTGGAGCGCATGACTTATGAGGAGAGGCTGAGGGAACTGGGATTGTTTAGTCTCCAGAAGAGAAGAGTGAGGTGGGATTTGATAGCAGCCTTCAACTACCTGAAGGGGGGTTCCAAAGAGGATGGAACTCGGCTGTTCTCAATGGTGGCAGATGACAGAACAAGGAGCAATGGTCTCAAGTTGCAGTGGGGGAGGTCTAGGTTGGATATTAGGAAACACTATTTCACTAGGAGGGTGGTGAAGCACTGGAATGCGTTACCTAGGGAGGTGGTGGAGTCTCCTTATTTGGAGGTTTTTAAGGCCCGGCTTGACAAAGCCCTGGCTGGGATGATTTAGTTGGGAATTGGTCCTGCTTTGAGCAGGGGGTTGGACTAGATGACCTCCTGAGGTCCCTTTCAACCCTGATATCCTATGATTCTCCTCTCAGGGGCTCGGACTCCAATCCAGCCCCAGGGCAGGGGACTGGTTGACTCTGGGGTGTGGAGAATGGGACATTGGGCATTTCCCCTCTAGGATGTGACAGCTCCAACAGTGTGTCAGCTGTTTATGAAGTGTTGCCAATTGCAGTTCACACCTTTGGGCTAAGCAGAGATCAGGACCGGCCCATTCCTGGCTGTGACATTTGACATTGAATCAAGTTAAGAAGTTCCTTTGTGTACGAATAACAACCCCAGAGATTGACTGTAGATATGAGCGGCCTTTGCACCTTATCTATCTATCCCCATTCACCCCATCTATCTATCTATCTATCTATCTATTTATCTATCCCCATACACCCCATACACCCTTCTCTATCTATCTATCCCCATACACCCTTCTCTATCTATCTATTTATCTATCCCCATACACCCTTCTCTATCTATCTATCTATCCCCATACACCCTTCTCTATCTATCTATCTACTTATCTATGCCCATACCCCCTTCTCTATCTATCTATCTATCTATCTATCTATCCCTATACACCCTTCTCTATCTATCTATCTACCCCCATACACCCTTCTCTATCTATCTATCTATCCCCATACACCCTTCTCTATCTATCTATCTATCTATCCCCATACACCCTTCTCTATCTATCTATCTATCTACCCCCATACCCCCTTCTCTATCTATCTATCTATCTATCTATCCCTATACACCCTTCTCTATCTATCTATCTACCCCCATACACCCTTCTCTATCTATCTATCTATCTATCTATCTATCTATCTATCCCCATACACCCTTCTCTATCTATCTATCTATCCCCATACACCCCCTCTATCTATCTATCTATCCCCATACACCCTTCTCTATCTATCTATCTATCTACCCAGATACACCCGTCTCTATCTATCTATCTACCCCCATACACCCTTCTCTATCTATCTATCTATCTATCTATCTATCTACCCCCATATACCCTTCTCTATCTATCTACCCCCATACACCCTTCTCTATCTATCTATCTACCCCCATACACCCTTCTCTATCTATCTATCTATCCGCATACACCCTTCTCTATCTATCTATCTATCCCCATACACCCTTCTCTATCGATCTATCTATCTATCTATCCCCATACACCCCCTCTATCTATCTATCCCCATACACCCTTCTCTATCTATTTATCTATCTATCCCCATACACCCCCTCTATCTATCTATCTATCTATCTATCTATCTATCCCCATACACCCTTCTCTATCTATCTATCTATCTATCCCCATACACCCTTCTCTATCTATCTATCTATCTATCTATCCCCATACACCCTTCTCTATCTATCTATCTATCTATCCCCATACACCCCCTCTAACTATCTATCTATCTATCCCCATACACCCTTCTCTATCTATCTATCCCCATACACCCTTCTCTATCTATCTATCTATCTACCCCCATACACCCTTCTCTATCTATCTAATCCCCATACACCCCCTCTATCTATCTATCTATCCCCATACACCCTTCTCTATCTATCTATCCCCCTACACCCTTCTCTATCTATCTATCTATCCCCCTACACCCTTCTCTATCTATCTATCTATCTATCTATCCCCATACACCCCTTCTCTATCTATCTATCTAATCTATCTACCCCCCATACACCTTTCTCTATCTATCTATCTATCTATCCCCATACACCCTTCTCTATCTATCTATCTATCCCCATACACCTTTCTCTATCTATCTATCTACCCCCATACACCTTTCTCTATCTATCTATCTATCTATCTATCCCCATCCATCCTCTCTATCTATCTATCCCCATACACCCTTCTCTATCTATCTATCCCCATACACCTTTCTCTATCTATCTATCTACCCCCATACACCTTTCTCTATCTATCTATCTATCCCCATACACCCTTCTCTATCTATCTATCCCCATCCACCCTTCTCTATCTATCTATCTATCTATCCCCATCCACCCTTCTCTATCTATCTATCCCCATCCACCCTTCTCTATCTATCTATCTATCTACCCCCATACACCCTTCTCTATTGATCTATCTATCTATCCCCATACACCCTTCTCTATCTATCTATCTATCTATCCCCATCCACCCTTCTCTATCTATCTATCTATCTATCCCCATACACCCTTCTCTATCTATCTATCTATCTAACCCCATACACCCTTCTCTATCTATCTATCCCCATACACCCTTCTCAATCTATCTATCTATCTACCCACATCCATCCTTCTCTATCTATCTATCTATCTATCCCCATCCACCCTTCTCTATCTATCTATCTATCTATCCCCATCCACCCTTCTCTATCTATCTATCCCCATCCACCCTTCTCTATCTATCTATCCCCATCCACCCTTCTCTATCTATCTATCCCCATCCACCCTTCTCTATCTATCTATCTATCTATCCCCATACACACTTCTCTATCTATCTATCTATCTACCCCCATACCCCCTTCTCTATCTATCTATCTATCTATCTATCTATCTATCCCTATACACCCTTCTCTATCTATCTATCTACCCCCATACACCCTTCTCCTATCTATCTATCTATCTATCTATCTATCCCCATACACCCTTCTCTATCTATCTATCTATCCCCATACACCCCCTCTATCTATCTATCTATCCCCATACACCCTTCTCTATCTATCTATCTATCTATCTACCCAGATACACCCGTCTCTATCTATCTATCTACCCCCATACACCCTTCTCTATCTATCTATCTATCTATCTACCCCCATATACCCCTTCTCTATCTATCTACCCCCATACACCCTTCTCTATCTATCTATCTACCCCCATAACACCCTTCTCTATCTACTATCTATCCCCATACACCCTTCTCTATCGATCTATCTATCTATCTATCCCCATACACCCCCTCTATCTATCTATCCCCATACACCCTTCTCTATCTATTTATCTATCTATCCCCATACACCCCCTCTAACTATCTATCTATCTATCTATCCCCATACACCCTTCTCTATCTATCTATCTATCTATCCCCATACACCCTTCTCTATCTATCTATCTATCTATCTATCTATCTATCCCCATACACCCTTCTCTATCTATCTATCTATCCCCATACACCCCCTCTAACTATCTATCTATCTATCCCCATACACCCTTCACTATCTATCTATCCCCATACACCCTTCACTATCTATCTATCTATCTATCTATCCCCATACACCCCCTCTATCTATCTATCCCCATACACCCTTCTCTATCTATCTATCTATCTACCCCCATACACCCTTCTCTATCTATCTATCCCCATACACCCCCTCTATCTATCTATCTATCCCCATACACCCTTCTCTATCTATCTATCCCCCTACACCCTTCTCATATCTATCTATCTATCCCCCTACACCCTTCTCTATCTATCTATCTATCTATCTATCTATCTATCCCCATACACCCTTCTCTATCTATCTATCTATCTATCTACCCCCATACACCCTTCTCTATCTATCTATCTATCTATCCCCATACACCCTTATCTATCTATCTATCTATCTATCCCCATACACCTTTCTCTATCTATCTATCTACCCCCATACACCTTTCTCTATCTATCTATCTATCAATCCCCATCCATCCTTCTCTATCTATCTATCCCCATCCACCCTTCTCTATCTATCTATCTATCTAACTATCCCCATACACCCTTCTCTATCTATCTATCTAACTATCTAACTATCTATCCCCATACACCTTTCTCTATCTATCTATCTACCCCCATACACCTTTCTCTATCTATCTATCCCCATACACCCCCTCTATCTATCTATCTATCTATCTATCCCCATACACCCTTCTCTATCTATCAATCTACTCTATCCCCATACACCCTTCTCTATCTATCTATCTATCTATCTATCTATCTATCAATCCCCATACACCCTTCTCTATCTATCTATCTATCCCCATACACCCCCTCAAACTATCTATCTATCTATCCCCATACACCCTTCTCTATCTATCTATCCCCATACACCCTTCTCTATCTATCTATCTATCTATCTATCCCCATACACCCCCTCTATCTATCTATCCCCATACACCCTTCTCTATCTATCTATCTATCTACCCCCATAACACCCTTCTCTATCTAACTATCCCCATACACCCCCCTCTATCTATCTATCTATCCCCATACACCCTTCTCTATCTATCAATCCCCCTACACCCTTCTCTATCTATCCTATCTATCCCCCTACACCCTTCTCTATCTATCTATCTATCTATCTATCCCCCATACACCCTTCTCTATCTATCTAATCTATCTATCTACCCCCATACACCCTTCTCTATCTATCTATCTATCTATCCCCATACACCCTTATCTATCTATCTATCTATCTATCCCCATACACCTTTCTCTATCTATCTTCTACCCCCATACACCTTTCTCTATCTATCTATCTATCTATCCCCATCCATCCTTCTCTATCTATCTATCCCCATCCACCCTTCTCTATCTATCTATCTATCTATCCCCATACACCCTTCTCTATCTATCTATCTATCTATCTAACTATCTATCCCCATACACCTTTCTCTATCTATCTATCTACCCCCATACACCTTTCTCTATCTATCTATCCCCATACACCCTTCTCTATCTATCTATCTATCTATCCCCATCCACCCTTCTCTATCTATCTATCCCCATCCACCCTTCTCTATCTATCTATCTATCTACCCCCATACACCCTTCTCTATTGATCTATCTATCTATCCCCATACACCCTTCTCAATCTATCTATCTATCTATCTATCTATCCCCATCCACCCTTCTCTATCTATCTATCTATCTATCCCCATACACCCTTCTCTATCTATCTAACTATCTAACCCCATACACCCTCTCTATCTATCTATCCCCATACACCCTTCTCAATCTATCTATCTATCTACCCACATCCATCCTTCTCTATCTATCTATCTATCTATCCCCATCCACCCTTCTCTATCTATCTATCTATCCCCATCCACCCTTCTCTATCTATCAATCCCCATCCACCCTTCTCTATCTATCTATCTATCTATCCCCATCCACCCTTCTCTATCTATCTATCTATCTATCCCCATACACCCTTCTCTATCTATCTATCTATCCCCATACACCCTTCTCTATCTATCTATCTATCCCCATACACCCTTCTCTATCTATCTATCTATCTATCTACCCCCATACACCCTTCTCTATCTATCTATCTATCTATCCCCATACACCCTTCTCTATCTATCTATCTACCCCCATCCACCCTTCTCTATTTATCTATCTATCCCCATCCACCCTTCTCTATCTATCTATCCCCATCCACCCTTCTCTATCTATCTATCTATCTATCTATCCCCATACACCCTTCTCTATCTATCTATCTATCCCCATACACCCCCTCTAACTATCTATCTATCTATCCCCATACACCCTTCTCTATCTATCTATCCCCATACACCCTTCTCTATCTATCTATCTATCTATCTATCCCCATACACCCCCCTCTATCTATCTATCTATCTATCCCCCATACACCTTCTCTATCTTTCTATCTACCCCCATACACCCTTCTCTATCTATCTATCCCCATACACCCCCTCTATCTATCTATCTATCCCCATACACCCTTCTCTATCTATCTATCCCCCTACACCCTTCTCTATCTATCTATCTATCCCCTACACCCTTCTCTATCTATCTATCTATCTATCTACCCCCATACACCTTCTCTATCTATCTATCTATCCCCATACACCCTTCTCTATCTATCTATCTATCTATCTATCCCCATACACCTTTCTCTATCTATCTATCTACCCCCATACACCTTTCTCTATCTATCTATCTATCTATCTATCTATCCCCATCCATCCTTCTCTATCTATCTATCCCCATCCACCCTTCTCTATCTATCTATCTATCCCCATACACGCTTCTCTATCTATCTATCTATCTATCTATCCCCATACACCTTTCTCTATCTATCTATCTACCCCCATACACCTTTCTCTATCTATCTATCTATCCCCATACACCCTTCTCTATCTATCTATCTATCTATCTATCTATCCCCCATCCACCCTTCTCTATCTATCTATCCCCATCCACCCTTCTCTATCTATCTATCTATCTACCCCCATACACCCTTCTCTATTGATCTATCTATCTATCCCCATACACCCTTCTCTATCTATCTATCTATCCCCATCCACCCTTCTCTATCTATCTATCTATCTAACCCCATACACCCTTCTCTATCTATCTATCCCCATACACCCTTCTCAATCTATCTATCTATCTATCTACCCACATCCATCCTTCTCTATCTATCTATCTATCTATCCCCATCCACCCTTCTCTATCTATCTATCTATCTATCTATCCCCATCCACCCTTCTCTATCTATCTATCTATCCCCATCCACCCTTCTCTATCTATCTATCCCCATCCACCCTTCTCTATCTATCTATCTATCTATCTATCTATCCCCATACACCCTTCTCTATCTATCTATCTATCTATCTATCCCCATACACCCCTTCTCTATCTATCTATCTATCCCCATACACCCTTCTCTATCTATCTATCTATCTATCTATCTATCTATCTATCCCCATACACCCTTCTCTATCTATCTATCTATCTATCCACCCCCATACACCCTTCTCTATCTATCTATCTATCTATCCCCATACACCCTTCTCTATCTATCTATCTATCCCCATCCACCCTTCTCTATCTATCTATCTATCCCCATCCACCCTTCTCTATCTATCTATCTATCCCCATATACCCTTCTCTATCTATCTATCTATCCCCATTCACCCCATCTATCTATCTATCTATCCACATACACCCTTCTCTATCTATCTATCTACCCCCATACACCCTTCTCTATCTATCTATCTATCTACCCCCATACACCCGTCTCTATCTATCTATCTACCCCCATACACCCTTCTCTATCTATCTATCTATCTACCCCCTTTACCCTTCTCTATCTATCTATCTACCCCCATACACCCTTCTCTATCTATCTATCTATCCCCATACACCCGTCTCTATCTATCTATCCCCATACACCCTTCTCTATCGATCTATCTATCTATCTATCCCCATACACCCTTCTCTATCTATCTACCCCCATACACCCCTTCTCTATCTATCTATCTATCTACCCCCCATACACCCTTCTCTATCTATCCCCATACACCCTTCTCTATCTATCTATCCCCATTCACCCCATCTATCTATCTATCTATCCACATACACCCTTCTCTATCTATCTATCTACCCCCATACACCCTTCTCTATCTATCTATCTATCTACCCCCATACACCCTTCTCTATCTATCTATCTATCCCCATACACCCCCTCTATCTAACTATCTATCCCCATACACCCTTCTCTATCTATCTATCTATCCCCATACACCCTTCTCTATCTATCTATCTATCTACCCCCATACACCCTTCTCTATCTATCTATCTACCCCCATACACCCTTCTCTATCTATCTATCCCCATACACCCTTCTCTATCTATCTATCTACCCCCATACACCCTTCTCTATCTATCTATCTATCCCCATTCACCCTCTCTATCTATCTATCCCCATACACCCTCTCTATCTATCTATCTATCTATCCCCATACACCCTTCTCTATCTATCTATCTATCTATCCCCATACACCCTTCTCTATCTATCTATCCCCATACACCCCCTCTATCTATCTATCTATCCCCATACACCCTTCTCTATCTATCTATCCCCATACACCCTTCTCTATCTATCTATCTATCTATCCCCATACACCCCCCTCTATCTATCTATCTATCCCCATACACCCTTCTCTATCTATCTATCTACCCCCATACACCCTTCTCTATCTATCTATCCCTATACACCCCCCTCTATCTATCTATCTATCCCCATACACCCTTCTCTATCTATCTATCCCCATACACCCCCTCTATCTATCTATCTATCTATCTATCTATCCCCGTACACCCTTCTCTATCTATCTATCCCCCTACACCCTTCTCTATCTATCTATCTATCTATCCCCATACACCCTTCTCTATCTATCTATCTATCTACCCCCATACACCCTTCTCTATCTATCTATCTATCTATCCCCATCCACCCTTCTCTATCTATCTATCTATCCCCATCCACCCTTCTCTATCTATCTATCTATCCCCATACACCCTTCTCTATCTATCTATCTATCTACCCCCATACACCTTTCTCTATCTATCTATCTATCCCCATACACCCTTCTCTATCTATCTATTTATCCCCATCCATCCTTCTCTATCTATCTATCTACCCCCATACACCCTTCTCTATCGATCTATCTATCTACCCCCATACACCTTTCTCTATCTATCTATCTATCTATCCCCATACACCCTTCTCTATCTATCTATCTATCCCCATCCATCCTTCTCTATCTATCTATCTATCTACCCCCATACACCCTTCTCTATCGATCTATCTATCTATCCCCATACACCCTTCTCTATCTATCTATCTATCTATCTATCCCCATACACCTTTCTCTATCTATCTATCTATCCCCATACACCCTTCTCTATCTATCTATCTATCCCCATCCATCCTTCTCTATCTATCTATCTACCCCCCATACACCCTTCTCTATCGATCTATCTATCTATCCCCATACACCCTTCTCTATCGATCTATCTATCTATCCCCATACACCCTTCTCTATCTATCTATCATCTATCTATCCCCATACACCCTTCTCTATCTATCTATCTATCTATCCCCATACACCCTTCTCTATCTATCTATCTATCCCCATACACCCTTCTCTATCTATCTATCTATCCCCATACACCCCATCTATCTATCTATCTATCCCCATCCACCCTTCTCTATCTATCTATCTATCCCCATACCCCCTTCTCTATCTATCTATCTATCTATCCCCATACCCCCTTCTCTATCTATCTATCTATCTACCCACATACACTCTTCTCTATCTATCTATCTACCCCCATACACCCTTCTCTATCTATCTATCTATCTACCCCCATACACCCGTCTCTATCTATCTATCTATCTATCCCCATACACCCTTCTCTATCTATCTATCTATCTACCCCCATACACTCTTCTCTATCTATCTATCTATCTACCCCCATACACCCTTCTCTATTTATCTATCTATCCCCATACACCCCCTCTATCTATCTATCTATCTATCCCCATACACCCTTCTCTATCTATCTATCTACCCCCATACACCCGTCTCTATCTATCTATCTATCTACCCCCATACACCCTTCTCTATCTATCTATCTACCCCCCATACACCCTTCTCTATCTATCTATCTATCCCCATACACCCCCTCTATCTAATCTATCCCCTATACACCCTTCTCTATCTATCTATCTATCTATCCCCATACACCCCCTCTATCTATCTATCTATCTATCCCCATACACCCTTCTCTATCTATCTATCTATCTACCCCCATACACCCTTCTCTATCTATCTATCCCCATCCACCCTTCTCTATCTATCCCCATCCACCCTTCTCTATCTATCTATCGATCTATCTATCTATCCCCATCCACCCTTCTCTATCTATCTATCGATCTATCTATCTATCCCCATCCACCCTTCTCTATCTATCTATCGATCTATCTATCTATCCCCATCCACCCTTCTCTATCTATCTATCGATCTATCTATCTATCCCCATCCACCCTTCTCTATCGATCTATCTATCTATCCCCATCCACCCTTCTCTATCTATCTATCTACCCCCAATCCACCCTTCTCTATCTATCTATCGATCTATCTATCTATCCCCATCCACCCTTCTCTATCTATCTATCGATCTATCTATCTATCCCCATCACCCTTCTCTATCGATCTATCTATCTATCCCCATCCACCCTTCTCTATCTATCTATCTACCCCCATCCACCCTTCTCTATCTATCTATCTACCCCCATCCACGCTTCTCTATCTATCTATCTATCTACCCCCATCCACCCTTCTCTATCTATCTAACCCCATCCACCCTTCTCTATCTATCTATCTATCTCCATCCACCGTTCTCTATCTATCTACCCCCATACACCCTTCTCTATCTATCTATCTATCTATCCCCATACACCCGTCTCTATCTATCTATCTATCTACCCCCATACACCCTTCTCTATCTATTTATCTATCTATCCCCATACACCCCCTCTATCTATCTATCTATCCCCATACACCCTTGTCTATCTATCTACCCCCATACACCCGTCTCTATCTATCTATCTATCTACCCCCATACACCCTTCTCTATCTATCTATCTACCCCCATACACCCTTCTCTATCTATCTATCTATCTACCCCCATACACCCTTCTCTATCTATCTACCCCCATACACCCTTCTCTATCTATCTATCCCCATCCACCCTTTTCTATCTATCCCCATCCACCCTTCTCTATCTATCTACCCCCCATCCACGCTTCTCTATCTATCTACCCCCATCCACGCTTCTCTATCTATCTATCTATCTATCCCCATACACCCGTCTCTATCTATCTATCTATCTATCCCCATACACCCGTCTCTATCTATCTATCTATCTACCCCCATACACCCTTCTCTATCTATCTATCTATCTACCCCCATACACCCTTCTCTATCTATCTATCTATCCCCATACACCCTTCTCTATCTATCTGTCTATCCCCATACACTCTTCTCTATCTATTTATCTATCTATCCCCATACACCCCCTCTATCTATCTATCTATCCCCATACACCCTTGTCTATCTATCTACCCCCATACACCCGTCTCTATCTATCTATCTATCTACCCCCATACACCCTTCTCTATCTATCTATCTACCCCCATACACCCTTCTCTATCTATCTATCTACCCCCATACACCCTTCTCTATCTATCTATCTATCTATCTATCCCCATACACCCTTCTCTATCTATCTATCTATCTACCCCCATACACCCTTCTCTATCTATCTATCTATCTATCTACCCCCCATACACCCTTCTCTATCTATCTACCCCCATACACCCTTCTCTATCTATCTATCCCCATCCACCCTTTTCTATCTATCCCCATCCACCCTTCTCTATCTATCTACCCCCATCCACGCTTCTCTATCTATCTACCCCCATCACCCTTCTCTATCTATCTATCTACCCCCATCCACCCTTCTCTATCTATCTATCTATCTATCCCCATCCACCCTTCTCTATCTATCTATCTATCCCCATACACCCTTCTCTATCTATCTATCTATCTATCCCCATACACCCTTCTCTATCGATCTATCTATCTACCCCCATACACCCTTCTCTATCGATCTATCTATCTAGCTATCTATCTACCCCCATACACCCTTCTCTATCGATCTATCTACCCCCCATACACCCTTCTCTATCTATCTATCCCCATACACCCTTCTGTATCTATCTATCTATCTATCCATCCCCATACACCCTTCTCTATCGATCTATCTATCTATCTACCCCCATACAACCCTTCTCTATCTATCTATCTATCTATCTATCCCCATACACCCTTCTCTATCTATCTATCTACCCCCATCCACCCTTCTCTATTTATCTATCTATCCCCATCCACCCTTCTCTATCTATCTATCTATCTATCCCCATCCACCCTTCTCTATCTATCTATCTATCTATCCCCATACACCCTTCTCTATCTATCTATCTATCTATCCCATTCAACCCCATCTATCTATCTATCTATCCACATACACCCTTCTCTATCTATCTACCCCCATACACCCTTCTCTATCTATCTATCTATCTACCCCCATACACCCGTCTCTATCTATCTATCTACCCCCCATACACACTTCTCTATCTATCTATCTATCTACCCCCTTTACCCTTCTCTATCTATCCATCTACCCCCATACACCCTTCTCTATCTATCTATCTACCCCCATACACCCTTCTCTATCTATCTGTCTATCTATCTATCCCCATACACCCCGTCTCTATCTATCTATCCCCATACACCCTTCTCTATCGATCTATCTATCTATCTATCCCCATACACCCTTCTCTATCTATCTACCCCCATACACCCTTCTCTATCTATCTATCTATCTATCTACCCCCATACACCCTTCTCTATCAATCTATCTATCCCCATACACCCCCTCTATCTATCTATCTATCCCCATACACCCTTCTCTATCTATCTATCTATCCCCATACACCCTTCTCTATCTATCTATCTACCCCCATACACCCTTCTCTATCTATCTATCTACCCCCATACACCCTTCTCTATCTATCTATCCCCATACACCCTTCTCTATCTATCTATCTACCCCCATACACCCTTCTCTATCTATCTATCTATCCCCATACACCCTCTCTATCTATCTATCTATCTATCCCCATACACCCTTCCCTATCTATCTATCTATCTATCTATCTATCCCCATACACCCTTCTCTATCTATCTATCCCCATACACCCCCTCTATCTATCTATCTATCCCCATACACCCTTCTCTATCTATCTATCTATCCCCATACACCCTTCTCTATCTATCTATCCCCATACACCCCCTCTATCTATCTATCTATCCCCATACACCCTTCTCTATCTATCTATCTATCTATCCCTATACACCCCCTCTATCTATCTATCTATCCCCATACACCCTTCTCTATCTATCTATCCCCATACACCCCCTCTATCTATCTATCTATCTATCCCCGTACACCCTTCTCTATCTATCTATCCCCATACACCCTTCTCTATCTATCTATCTATCTACCCCCATACACCCTTCTCTATCTATCTATCTATCTATCTATCTATCCCCATCCACCCTTCTCTATCTATCTATCTATCTATCTATCCCCATCCACCCTTCTCTATCTATCTATCTACCCCCATACACCTTTCTCTATCTATCTATCTATCTATCTATCCCCATACACCCTTCTCTATCTATCTATTTATCCCCATCCATCCTTCTCTATCTATCTATCTATCTATCTACCCCCATACACCCTTCTCTATCGATCTATCTATCTACCCCCCATACACCTTTCTCTATCTATCTATCTATCCCCATACACCCTTCTCTATCTATCTATCTATCCCCATCCATCCTTCTCTATTTATCTATCTATCTACCCCCATACACCCTTCTCTATCGATCTATCTATCCCCATACACCCTTCTCTATCTATCTATCTATCCCCATACACCTTTCTCTAATCTATCTATCTATCCCCATACACCCTTCTCTATCTATCTATCTATCCCCATCCATCCTTCTCTATCTATCTATCTATCTACCCCCATACACCCTTCTCTATCGATCTATCTATCTATCCCCATACACCCTTCTCTATCGATCTATCTATCCCCATACACCCTTCTCTATCTATCTATCATCTATCTATCCCCATACACCCTTCTCTATCTATCTATCTATCTATCCCCATACCACCCTTCTCTATCTATCTATCTATCCCCATCCACCCTTCTCTATCTATCTATCTATCCCCATACCCCCTTCTCTATCTATCTATCTATCTACCCACATACACTCTTCTCTATCTATCTATCTACCCCCATACACCCTTCTCTATCTATCTATCTATCTACCCCCATACACCCTTCTCTATCTATCTATCTATCCCCATACACCCTTCTCTATCTATCTATCTATCTACCCCCATACACTCTTCTCTATCTATCTATCTATCTACCCCCATACACCCTTCTCTATTTATCTATCTATCCCCATACACCCCCTCTATCTATCTATCTATCTATCCCCATACACCCTTCTCTATCTATCTATCTACCCCCATACACCCGTCTCTATCTATCTATCTATCTACCCCCATACACCCTTCTCTATCTATCTATCTACCCCCATACACCCTTCTCTATCTATCTATCTATCCCCATACACCCCCTCTATCTATCTATCCCCATACACCCTTCTCTATCTATCTATCTATCCCCATACACCCCCTCTATCTATCTATCTATCTATCTATCCCCATACACCCTTCTCTATCTATCTATCTACCCCCATACACCCTTCTCTATCTATCTATCCCCATCCACCCTTCTCTATCTATCTATCCCCATCCACCCTTCTCTATCTATCTATCGATCTATCTATCTATCCCCATCCACCCTTCTCTATCTATCTATCGATCTATCTATCTATCCCCATCCACCCTTCTCTATCTATCTATCGATCTATCTATCTATCCCCATCCACCCTTCTCTATCTATCTATCGATCTATCTATCTATCCCCATCCACCCTTCTCTATCGATCTATCTATCCCCATCCACCCTTCTCTATCTATCTATCTACCCCCATCCACCCTTCTCTATCTATCTATCTATCTATCCCCATCCACCCTTCTCTATCTATCTATCTATCCCCATCCACCCTTCTCTATCGATCTATCTATCTATCCCCATCCACCCTTCTCTATCTATCTATCTACCCCCATCCACGCTTCTCTATCTATCTATCTATCTACCCCCATCCACCCTTCTCTATCTATCTAACCCCATCCACCCTTCTCTATCTATCTATCTATCTATCTATCTCCATCCACCGTTCTCTATCTATCTACCCCCATACACCCTTCTCTATCTATCTATCTATCTATCCCCATACACCCGTCTCTATCTATCTATCTATCTACCCCCATACACCCTTCTCTATCTATCTATCTATCTACCCCCATACACCCTTCTCTATCTATCTATCTATCCCCATACACCCTTCTCTATCTATCTGTCTATCCCCATACACTCTTCTCTATCTATTTATCTATCTATCCCCATACACCCCCTCTATCTATCTATCTATCCCCATACACCCTTGTCTATCTATCTACCCCCATACACCCTTCTCTATCTATCTATCTACCCCTATACACCCTTCTCTATCTATCTATCTATCTACCCCCATACACCCTTCTCTATCTATCTATCTATCCCCATACACCCCCTCTATCTATCTATCTATCCCCATACACCCTTCTCTATCTATCTATCTATCCCCATACACCCTTCTCTATCTATCTATCTATCTACCCCCATACACCCTTCTCTATCTATCTATCTACCCCCATACACCCTTCTCTATCTATCTATCCCCATACACCCTTCTCTATCTATCTATCTACCCCCATACACCCTTCTCTATCTATCTATCTATCCCCATTCACCCTCTCTATCTATTTATCTATCCCCATACACCCTCTCTATCTATCTATCTATCCCCATACACCCTTCTCTATCTATCTATCCCCATACACCCCCTCTATCTATCTATCTATCCCCATACACCCTTCCCTATCTATCTATCTATCTATCCTCATACACCCTTCTCTATCTATCTATCCCCATACACCCCCTCTATCTATCTATCTATCCCCATACACCCTTCTCTATCTATCTATCTATCTATCCCCATACACCCTTCTCTATCTATCTATCCCCATACACCCCCTCTATCTATCTATCTATCCCCATACACCCTTCTCTATCTATCTATCTACCCCCATACACCCTTCTCTATCTATCTATCTATCCCCGTACACCCTTCTCTATCTATCTATCCCCCTACACCCTTCTCTATCTATCTATCTATCTATCTATCCCCATACACCCTTCTCTATCTATCTATCTATCTACCCCCATACACCCTTCTCTATCTATCTATCCCCATCCACCCTTCTCTATCTATCTATCTATCCCCATCCACCCTTCTCTATCTATCTATCTATCTACCCCCATACACCTTTCTCTATCTATCTATCTATCTATCCCCATACACCCTTCTCTATCTATCTATTTATCCCCATCCATCCTTCTCTATCTATCTATCTATCTATCTACCCCCATACACCCTTCTCTATCGATCTATCTATCTACCCCCATACACCTTTCTCTATCTATCTATCTATCCCCATACACCCTTCTCTATCTATCTATCTATCCCCATCCATCCTTCTCTATTTATCTATCTATCTACCCCCATACACCCTTCTCTATCGATCTATCTATCTATCCCCATACACCCTTCTCTATCTATCTATCTATCCCCATACACCTTTCTCTATCTATCTATCTATCCCCATACACCCTTCTCTATCTATCTATCTATCCCCATCCATCCTTCTCTATCTATCTATCTATCTACCCCCATACACCCTTCTCTATCGATCTATCTATCTATCCCCATACACCCTTCTCTATCGATCTATCTATCTATCTATCCCCATACACCCTTCTCTATCTATCTATCATCTATCTATCCCCATCCACCCTTCTCTATCTATCTATCCCCATCCACCCTTCTCTATCTATCTATCTATCCCCATCCACCCTTCTCTATCTATCTATCCCCATCCACCCTTCTCTATCTATCTATCCCCATACCCCCTTCTCTATCTATCTATCTATCCCCATACCCCCTTCTCTATCTATCTATCTATCTACCCACATACACTCTTCTCTATCTATCTATCTACCCCCATACACCCTTCTCTATCTATCTATCTACCCCCATACACCCTTCTCTATCTATCTATCTATCTATCCCCATACACCCTTCTCTATCTATCTATCTATCTACCCCCATACACTCTTCTCTATCTATCTATCTACCCCCATACACCCTTCTCTATTTATCTATCTATCCCCATACACCCCCTCTATCTATCTATCTATCTATCCCCATACACCCTTCTCTATCTATCTATCTACCCCCATACACCCGTCTCTATCTATCTATCTATCTACCCCCATACACCCTTCTCTATCTATCTATCTATCTATCCCCATACACCCTTCTCTATCTATCTATCTATCTACCCCCATACACTCTTCTCTATCTATCTATCTACCCCCATACACCCTTCTCTATTTATCTATCTATCCCCATACACCCCCTCTATCTATCTATCTATCTATCTATCCCCATCCACCCTTCTCTATCTATCTATCCCCATCCACCCTTCTCTATCTATCTATCCCCATACCCCCTTCTCTATCTATCTATCCCCATACCCCCTTCTCTATCTATCTATCTATCTACCCACATACACTCTTCTCTATCTATCTATCTACCCCCATACACCCTTCTCTATCTATCTATCTACCCCCATACACCCTTCTCTATCTATCTATCTATCTATCTATCCCCATACACCCTTCTCTATCTATCTATCTATCTACCCCCATACACTCTTCTCTATCTATCTATCTACCCCCATACACCCTTCTCTATTTATCTATCTATCCCCATACACCCCCTCTATCTATCTATCTATCTATCCCCATACACCCTTCTCTATCTATCTATCTACCCCCATACACCCGTCTCTATCTATCTATCTATCTACCCCCATACACCCTTCTCTATCTATCTATCTACCCCCATACACCCTTCTCTATCTATCTATCTACCCCCATACACCCTTCTCTATCTATCTATCTATCTATCCCCATATACCCCCTCTATCTATCTATCTATCTATCCCCATACACCCTTCTCTATCTATCTATCTATCTACCCCCATACACCCTTCTCTATCTATCTATCCCCATCCACCCTTCTCTATCTATCTATCCCCATCCACCCTTCTCTATCTATCGATCTATCTATCTATCCCCATCCACCCTTCTCTATCTATCTATCGATCTATCTATCTATCCCCATCCACCCTTCTCTATCTATCTATCGATCTATCTATCTATCCCCATCCACCATTCTCTATCTATCTATCGATCTATCTATCTATCCCCATCCACCATTCTCTATCTATCTATCGATCTATCTATCTATCCCCATCCACCCTTCTCTATCTATCGATCTATCTATCTATCCCCATCCACCCTTCTCTATCGATCTATCTATCCCCATCCACCCTTCTCTATCTATCTACCCCCATCCACCCTTCTCTATCTATCTATCTACCCCCATCCACCCTTCTCTATCTATCTATCGATCTATCTATCTATCCCCATCCACCCTTCTCTATCTATCTATCGATCTATCTATCTATCCCCATCCACCCTTCTCTATCGATCTATCTATCTATCCCCATCCACCCTTCTCTATCTATCTATCTACCCCCATCCACGCTTCTCTATCTATCTATCTATCTACCCCCATCCACCCTTCTCTATCTATCTAACCCCATCCACCCTTCTCTATCTATCTATCTATCTCCATCCACCGTTCTCTATCTATCTACCCCCATACACCCTTCTCTATCTATCTATCTATCTATCCCCATACACCCGTCTCTATCTATCTATCTATCTACCCCCATACACCCTTCTCTATCTATCTATCTATCTACCCCCATACACCCTTCTCTATCTATCTATCTATCCCCATACACCCTTCTCTATCTATCTATCCCCATACACTCTTCTCTATCTATTTATCTATCTATCCCCATACACCCCCTCTATCTATCTATCTATCCCCATACACCCTTGTCTATCTATCTACCCCCATACACCCGTCTCTATCTATCTATCTATCTACCCCCATACACCCTTCTCTATCTATCTATCTACCCCCATACACCCTTCTCTATCTATCTATCTACCCCCATACACCCTTCTCTATCTATCTATCTATCTATCCCCATACACCCTTCTCTATCTATCTATCTATCTACCCCCATACACCCTTCTCTATCTATCTATCTATCTACCCCCATACACCCTTCTCTATCTATCTATCTACCCCCATACACCCTTCTCTATCTATCTATCCCCATCCACCCTTCTCTATCTACCCCCATCCACCCTTCTCTATCTATCTACCCCCATCCACCCTTCTCTATCTATCTATCTATCTATCTATCCCCATACACCCTTCTCTATCTATCTATCTATCCCGATACACCCTTCTCTATCGATCTATCTACCCCCATACACCCTTCTCTATCGATCTATCTATCTAGCTATCTATCTACCCCCATACACCCTTCTCTATCGATCTATCTACCCCCATACACCCTTCTCTATCTATCTATCTATCCCCATACACCCTTCTCTATCTATCCATCTATCTATCCCCATACACCCTTCTCTATCTATCTATCCATCCCCATACACCCTTCTCTATCGATCTATCTATCTATCTACCCCCATACACCCTTCTCTATCTATCTATCTATCTATCTATCCCCATCCACCCTTCTCTATCTATCTATCTATCTACCCCCATCCACCCTTCTCTATTTATCTATCTATCCCCATCCACCCTTCTCTATCTATCTATCTATCTATCCCCATCCACCCTTCTCTATCTATCTATCTATCTATCCCCATCCACCCTTCTCTATCTATCTATCTATCCCCATACACCCTTCTCTATCTATCTATCTATCTATCCCCATACACCCTTCTCTATCTATCTATCTATCCCCATTCACCCCATCTATCTATCTATCTATCCACATACACCCTTCTCTATCTATCTATCTACCCCCATACACCCTTCTCTATCTATCTATCTACCCCCATACACCCGTCTCTATCTATCTATCTACCCCCATACACCCTTCTCTATCTATCTATCTATCTACCCCCTTTACCCTTCTCTATCTATCTATCTACCCCCATACACCCTTCTCTATCTATCTGTCTATCTATCTATCCCCATACACCCTTCTCTATCTATCTATCCCCATACACCCTTCTCTATCGATCTATCTATCTATCTATCCCCATACACCCTTCTCTATCTATCTATCTACCCCCATACACCCTTCTCTATCTATCTATCTACCCCCATACACCCTTCTCTATCTATCTATCTATCCCCATACACCCCCTCTATCTATCTATCTATCCCCATACACCCTTCTCTATCTATCTATCTATCCCCATACACCCCCTCTATCTATCTATCTATCTATCTACCCCCATACACCCTTCTCTATCTATCTATCTACCCCCATACACCCTTCTCTATCTATCTATCTACCCCCATACACCCTTCTCTATCTATCTATCTATCCCCATTCACCCTCTCTATCTATCTATCCCCATACACCCTCTCTATCTATCTATTCCCATACACCCTTCTCTATCTATCTATCTATCTATCTATCCCCATACACCCTTCTCTATCTATCTATCCCCATACACCCCCTCTATCTATCTATCTATCCCCATACACCCTTCTCTATCTATCTATCTATCCCCATACACCCTTCTCTATCTATCTATCTATCCCCATACACCCCCTCTATCTATCTATCTATCCCCATACACCCTTCTCTATCTATCTACCCCCATACACCCTTCTCTATCTATCTATCTATCCCTATACACCCCCTCTATCTATCTATCCCCATACACCCTTCTCTATCTATCTATCCCCATACACCCCCTCTATCTATCTAGCTATCTATCTACCCCCATACACCCTTCTCTATCGATCTATCTACCCCCATACACCCTTCTCTATCTATCTATCTATCCCCATACACCCTTCTCTATCTATCTATCTATCTATCCCCATACACCCTTCTCTATCTATCTATCTATTCATCCCCATACACCCTTCTCTATCTATCTATCTATCTATCTATCCCCATACACCCTTCTCTATCGATCTATCTATCTATCTATCCCCATACACCCTTCTCTATCTATCTATCTATCCCCATACACCCCCTCTATCTATCTATCCCCATACACCCTTCTCTATCTATCTATCCCCATACACCCCCTCTATCTATCTATCTATCTATCTATCCCCATACACCCTTCTCTATCTATCTATCTATCTACCCCCATACACCCTTCTCTATCTATCTATCCCCATCCACCCTTCTCTATCTATCTATCGATCTATCTATCTATCCCCATCCACCCTTCTCTATCTATCTATCGATCTATCTATCTATCCCCATCCACCCTTCTCTATCTATCTATCGATCTATCTATCTATCCCCATCCACCCTTCTCTATCTATCTATCGATCTATCTATCTATCCCCATCCACCCTTCTCTATCTATCGATCTATCTATCTATCCCCATCCACCCTTCTCTATCGATCTATCTATCTATCCCCATCCACCCTTCTCTATCTATCTATCTACCCCCATACACCCTTCTCTATCTATCTATCTCTCTACCCCCATACACCCTTCTCTATCTATCTATCTATCCCCATACACCCTTGTCTATCTATCTGTCTATCCCCATACACCCTTCTCTATCTATTTATCTATCTATCCCCATACACCCCCTCTATCTATCTATCTATCCCCATACACCCTTGTCTATCTATCTACCCCCATACACCCGTCTCTATCTATCTATCTATCTACCCCCATACACCCTTCTCTATCTATCTATCTATCCCCATCCACCCTTCTCTATCTATCTATCTATCCCCATACACCCTTCTCTATCGATCTATCTATCTACCCCCATACACCCTTCTCTATCGATCTATCTATCTAGCTATCTATCTACCCCCATACACCCTTCTCTATCGATCTATCTACCCCCATACACCCTTCTCTATCTATCTATCTATCCCCATACACCCTTCTCTATCTATCTATCCCCATACACCCCCTCTATCTATCTATCTATCCCCATACACCCTTCTCTATCTATCTATCTATCCCCATACACCCTTCTCTATCTATCTATCTATCTATCTATCCCCATACACCCTTCTCTATCTATCTATCTATCCATCCCCATACACCCTTCTCTATCGATCTATCTATCTATCTATCTATCCCCATACACCCTTCTCTATCGATCTATCTATCCCCATACACCCTTCTCTATCTATCTATCTATCCCCATACACCCTTCTCTATCTATCTATCTATCCCCATACACCCTTCTCTATCTATCTATCTATCCCCATACACCCCCTCTATCTATCTATCTATCCCCATACACCCTTCTCTATCTATCTATCCCCATACACCCCCTCTATCTATCTATCTATCTACCCCCATACACCCTTCTCTATCTATCTATCTACCCCCATCCACCCTTCTCTATCTATCTATCCCCATCCACCCTTCTCTATCTATCTATCTATCCCCATCCACCCTTCTCTATCTATCTATCGATCTATCTATCTATCCCCATCCACCCTTCTCTATCTATCTATCGATCTACCTATCTATCCCCATCCACCCTTCTCTATCTATCTATCGATCTACCTATCTATCCCCATCCACCCTTCTCTATCTATCGATCTATCTATCTATCCCCATCCACCCTTCTCTATCGATCTATCTATCTATCCCCATCCACCCTTCTCTATCTATCTATCTATCTATCCCCATCCACCCTTCTCTATCTATCTATCTACCCCCATACACCCTTCTCTATCTATCTATCTATCTACCCCCATACACCCTTCTCTATCTATCTATCTATCCCCATACACCCTTGTCTATCTATCTGTCTATCCCCATACACCCTTCTCTATCTATTTATCTATCTATCCCCATACACCCCCTCTATCTATCTATCTATCCCCATACACCCGTCTCTATCTATCTATCTATCTACCCCCATACACCCTTCTCTATCTATCTACCCCCATCCACCCTTCTCTATCTATCTATCTATCTACCCCCATCCACCCTTCTCTATCTATCTATCTATCTACCCCCATACACCCTTCCCTATCTATCTACCCCCATCCACCCTTCTCTATCTATCTATCCCCATCCACCCTTCTCTATCTATCTATCTACCCCCATCCACCCTTCTCTATCTATCTATCTACCCCCATCCACCCTTCTCTATCTATCTATCTACCCCCATCCACCCTTCTCTATCTATCTATCTACCTCCATCCACCCTTCTCTATCTATCTATCTATCCCCATCCACCCTTCTCTATCGATCTATCTATCTAGCTATCTATCTACCCCCATACACCCTTCTCTATCGATCTATCTACCCCCATACACCCTTCTCTATCGATCTATCTATCTATCCCCATACACCCTTCTCTATCTATCTATCTATCCCCATACACTCTTCTCTATCTATCTATCCATCCCCATACACCCTTCTCTATCGATCTATCTATCTATCTATCCCCATACACCCTTCTCTATCTATCTATCTATCTATCCCCATACACCCTTCTCTATCTATCTATCCCCATACACCCTTCTCTATCTATCTATCCCCATACACCCTTCTCTATCTATCTATCTATCCCCATACACCCCCTCTATCTATCTATCTATCCCCATCCACCCCCTCTATCTATCTATCTATCTATCCCCATCCACCCTTCTCTATCTATCTATCTATCCCCATCCACCCTTCTCTATCTATCTATCTATCCCCATCCACCCTTCTCTATCTATCTATCTATCCCCATCCACCCTTCTCTATCTATCTATCTACCCCCATCCACCCTTCTCTATCTATCTATCTATCTATCCCCATCCACCCTTCTCTATCTATCTATCTATCCCCATCCACCCTTCTCTATCTATCTATCTATCCCCATCCACCCTTCTCTATCTATCTATCTATCCCCATACACCCTTCTCTATCGATCTATCTATCTACCCCCATACACCCTTCTCTATCGATCTATCTATCTAGCTATCTACCCCCATACACCCTTCTCTATCGATCTATCTACCCCCACACACCCTTCTCTATCTATCTATCCCCATACATCCTTCTCTATCTATCTATCTATCCCCATACACCCTTCTCTATCTATCTATCTATCCATCCCCATACACCCTTCTCTATCGATCTATCTATCTATCTATCCCCATACACCCTTCTCTATCTATCTATCTATCCCCATACACCCCCTCTATCTATCTATCCCCATACACCCTTCTCTATCTATCTATCCCCATACACCCTTCTCTATCTATCTATCCCCATACACCCTTCTCTATCTATCAATCTATCTACCCCCATACACCCTTCTCTATCTATCTATCCCCATCCACCCTTCTCTATCTATCTATCTATCCCCATCCACCCTTCTCTATCTATCGATCTATCTATCTATCCCCATCCACCCTTCTCTATCTATCTATCGATCTATCTATCTATCTCCATCCACCCTTCTCTATCGATCTATCTATCTACCCCCATCCACCCTTCTCTATCTATCTATCTATCTACCCCCATCCACCCTTCTCTATCTATCTATCTATCTACCCCCATCCACCCTTCTCTATCTATCTACCCCCATCCACCCTTCTCTATCTATCTATCTATCCCATCCACCCTTCTCTATCTATCTATCTATCCCCATCCACCCTTCTCTATCTATCTATCTATCCCCATCCACCCTTCTCTATCTATCTATCTATCCCCATACACCCTTCTCTATCGATCTATCTATCTACCCCCATACACCCTTCTCTATCGATCTATCTATCTACCCCCATACACCCTTCTCTATCGATCTATCTATCTAGCTATCTATCTACCCCCATACACCCTTCTCTATCGATCTATCTACCCCCACACACCCTTCTCTATCTATCTATCCCCATACATCCTTCTCTATCTATCTATCTATCCCCATACACCCTTCTCTATCTATCTATCTATCTATCCATCCCCATACACCCTTCTCTATCGATCTATCTATCTATCTATCCCCATACACCCTTCTCTATCTATCTATCTATCCCCATACACCCCCTCTATCTATCTATCCCCATACACCCTTCTCTATCTATCTATCTACCCCCATACACCCTTCTCTATCTATCTATCCCCATCCACCCTTCTCTATCTATCGATCTATCTATCTATCCCCATCCACCCTTCTCTATCTATCTATCGATCTATCTATCTATCCCCATCCACCCTTCTCTATCGATCTATCTATCTATCCCCATCCACCCGTCTCTATCGATCTATCTATCTACCCCCATCCACCCTTCTCTATCTATCTATCTACCCCCATCCACCCTTCTCTATCTATCTATCTACCCCCATCCACCCTTCTCTATCTATCTATCTACCCCCATACACCCTTCTCTATCTATCTATCTACCCCCATCCACGCTTCTCTATCTATCTATCTATCTCCATCCACCCTTCTCTATCTATCTATCTACCCCCATACACCCTTCTCTATCTAGCTATCTACCCCCATACACCCTTCTCTATCTATCTATCTATCTACCCCCATACACCCTTCTCTATCTATCTATCTATCTATCTACCCCCATACACCCTTCTCTATCTATCTATCTATCTATCTACCCCCATACACCCTTCTCTATCTATCTATCTATCTATCTACCCCCATACACCCTTCTCTATCTATCTATCTATCTACCCCCATACACCCTTCTCTATCTATCTATCTATCTACCCCCATACACCCTTCTCTATCTATTTATCTATCTATCCCCATACACCCCCTCTATCTATCTATCTATCCCCATACACCCTTCTCTATCTATCTACCCCCATCCACCCGTCTCTATCTATCTATCTATCTATCTACCCCCATCCACCCGTCTCTATCTATCTATCTATCTACCCCCATCCACCCGTCTCTATCTATCTATCTATCTATCTACCCCCATCCACCCGTCTCTATCTATCTATCTATCTACCCCCATCCACCCTTCTCTATCTATCTATCTATCTACCTCCATCCACCCTTCTCTATCTATCTATCTATCTACCTCCATCCACCCTTCTCTATCTATCTATCTATCTACCTCCATCCACCCTTCTCTATCTATCTATCTATCTACCTCCATCCACCCTTCTCTATCTATCTATCTATCTACCCCCATCCACCCTTCTCTATCTATCTATCTACCTCCATCCACCCTTCTCTATCTATCTATCTATCCCCATCCACCCTTCTCTATCTAGCTATCTATCTACCCCCATACACCCTTCTCTATCGATCTATCTACCCCCATACACCCTTCTCTATCTATCTATCTATCTACCCCCATACACCCTTCTCTATCTATCTATCTATCTATCCCCATACACCCTTCTCTATCGATCTATCTATCTATCTACCCCCATACACCCTTCTCTATCTATCTATCTACCCCCATACACCCTTCTCTATCGATCTATCTATCTACCCCCTTGCATACAGAGGTTCCCAGTGCTCAGGGTTGGGACAGATCCTTGCCTGAGGTGGGGGGTGATGGTTCCTCCCCACTACATGTCCCCCATAGCAGGGGCTCTTGAGCCAAACGCAGTGCCCTGCCCTCCCCCATCTCCCCCTGCCATGGGGGGTTGGTGTCTGTCATATTCTGGGTAACCCTCCATTCTAACCAGGCCCCCAGCTTCCTGCCTACATGCCTCAAATCAGGCTTAGCGCCCCCGCTCCGGATGGCCAGCGTGCATTAATAGCAGGGCTGTGACATCCTCTGCCCTGCACTGAGTTTGTTTCCTGTCTGACAGAGCTGGAAACCGAACGCAAGGTGGGAGCTGCTCTTTCGAAGAAAGAAGAGAGTAAGCTGCTGGCTGCAAGCCCAGACTGCGAACGAAGCCCTCAAAAAGCAACACGCCCATTGCAATGCTGCGGAGGGGCTGTATAACTGGCACTGAGCTGCAGCCGATGCTAGGGCGGCTGTGACGGGATCCTCAGGGTACAATCTGGAACCGTGGCACCTCTGTGCCCCTTTAACTCTCCAGCTTGGGCTGTCTTACAAAGCTTTCCCAGAGACTGGCAGCCAGCCCCTCCAGGCACTGTGATCACTCAGCCATCAGCATGTGGAGACTCACCCCCAGATCAATTGCGTGAATGCTCCCTGAGCCACTCCCGAATCACACAGAGAGAGGCACCAACAAATCACCCCAGCCCCCAGCCTTGCACCCCAGAAAGGTACCATCTTCCATGGCTCAAGACTCCCTTGCACAGGACAAGCTCATTAATTAGTTTGTCTCTTTGTCAAAGGAGAGTGGATGTGCAACAGCCCTTGTTAACCTGCGCTGAGATTCCCCAAGCAGTTGAACCCAAAACACCCTGAGGCTGAGGAAAGGGGGCTATAGCACAGGGGTGTTGCAGTAGGGAGCAGGGGAGGTTCATGCAATGGGGCTGGGGCTGCAATGGGAAGCACGGGTCATGCAATGGGGCCGGGCTGTTGCAGTGGGGAGCAGGGGTTGCAGTGGGGCAAGGGGGAGTCATGCAATGGGCCCAGGTGTTGCAATGGGGGGGAGGGGAGTCATGCAATGGGGCCGGGGTGTTGCAGAGGGAGCTGGGGTTGCAGTGGAGGGAGGGAAGTCATGCAATGGGGCCATGGTGTTGCAAAAGGAGCTGGGGTTGCAGTGGGGCAAGAGGGTAATTATAAATGGGGCCGGGGGCTGCAGTGGGGGGAGGGGAGTCATGCCATGGGGCCGGGGGTTGCAGTGGGGACCAGGAGTTGCAGTGGGGGGAGGGGGAGCCATGCAGTGGGGAGCAGGGGGGGTTATAGAGGAGCGAGGGGGAGTCATGCCATGGGGCGGAGGGTTGCAATAGGGCGAAGGGGAGTCATGCCATGGGGCGGGGGGTTGCAATGGGGGGAGGGGGAGTCATGCCATGGGGCGAGGGGTTGCAATGGGGCCGGTCCCCCCCGCTCACCTGGAGGTGAAGAGCTTGGAGCAGCTGACGAAGGGGCTCAGGTCGCACATGGCCCGGTACCCGGGGGCCCGCTCCCGCGAGCTCTCCACGTGCAGCGCGTACACGGAGAGCGCCAGCCCCAGCGCGCACAGCACGAGCCGCAGCGCCCGCTCCCACCCCGGCGCCGCCATCGCCTGCTGCCACCGCGCGCCGGGCACGGGCTCGCCCCCATTGGCCCGCGCACCTGCCAATCAGCAAACGGCTCCGGCCCATTGGCTGCCTATTAAGGAAGTGCGTGGGGGGGAAGCAAAGGATTCTGGGACTTGTAGTTTTATGTACCCAGTGGCGGAGAAGGGGGAGCTATGGCGCTTATGGCGGGGGTCTAGTGGTTGGACCAGAGCCCTGGGGTAGCAGGGGGCTCCGGGGGCTATTTAAAGTGGCGGGGCTCCAGCTGCCTCTGCTGCCTCGGCCCTCTAAATAGCCGCGAGAGCCCCGCAGCTTCCCCAGGGCTCCGGCAGCTATTTAAAGGGCCAGGGTGGTAGAACTAGGGGGGCCCCTGCCCTACCTGCAGCCAGCCCCTGCTGCACCCCCTGCCCTGCCTCCAGCCCCGCACCCCCTGCCCTGCCCCCACCAGCCCCTGCCTGCCTCCAGCCCCTGTCTCCAGCCAGACCCACACCCCCTGCCCACAGCCAGCCCCTGCTGCACCCCCTGCCCTGCCTCCAGCCCCGCACCCCCTGCCCTGCCCCCACCAGCCCCTGCCTGCCTCCAGCCCCTGTCTCCAGCCAGACCCGCACCCCCTGCCCACAGCCAGCCTCTGCTGCACCCCCTGCCCTGCCTCCAGCCCCGCACCCCCTGCCTTGCCCGCAGCCAGCCCCTGTCTCCAGTCAGCCCCACACCCCTTGCCCTGCCTCCAGGCAGACCCTACCTCCAGTCAGCCCCACACCCCTTGCCCTGCCTCCAGGTAGACCCTACCTCCAGTCAGCCCCTGCCCTGCACCTGCCCTGCCTCCAGCTAGCAATGTATGTAATATATAATTTTGATTTTATTTATATAGTTATGGAAAGTAAATAATACATGGAAGAAATGAAAGGGGGTTTTTAATGTGTTTTTTTTAAATCATCCCTGTCGGGGCCCCGCCTAAAATGTTCAAATTGGGCCCCGCACTTCCTAAAGTCAGCCCTGCATACAGTAATGACAAAGTTCTTGGTTCAGGCTTGTAGCAGTGATAGAATAAACTGCAGGTTCAAATCAAGTCTCTGGAGTACATCCACAGCTGGGATGGGTCATTCAGTCCTTTGTATAGAGCTTCCTTTTTTAGCAAAGTCCCTCCAGAGGTATGAAGCAGGATTGAAGACAAGATGGAGACGAGGCATCAGCCTTTTATAGTCTCTTGCCGTGTGGTCTTTGCTTTCTTTGTCCCAAGGACACTCTATCCAGCATGTGGCATAGAAAAACCTTAGAGTTCTGTCCATAAGCAGGTCCCTGCATGCCTTGCTGAGTCACAAGGTGTATCCACCTTCTCTCAATGGGTCAATTGTATAGCTCATGGTCCTTAGTGGGCCATCAAGCAGGCTAGGCAGAACTAACAGCAACTTGTCTGGGGTGTTCCCCGGAAGCATAGCACAAGTTTGAAATACAGACACTATAGAGCCAATATTCATAACATCAACTACAAAACTGATACAGATAGCATAATTATAATCAGCCAATCAGAACCTCTCCATAGACCCCTTCCACGACAACCTTTATACAATATTGGCTGCAAATATATAACAGTGGTTGCAACGGTGATCTATACAGTTACAGATTATGTCAATAGCGTCACAGGAGGTGGCACGGCATCAGTGAGACTGATATTGGAATACTGCATCCAGTTTTGGTGTCCACCTTTGAAAAAGATGTTGTGAAATTGGAGCTGGGGCAGCAAAGAGCCACCAAATGTTCTGAGGGCTGGAGAAAAATGCCTTCTAGTGAGCGATTGAAAGAGCTCAACCTGTTTAGCTTATCAAAAGAAGATTGAAAGGTGACTTCATTGAAGTGTTGAAGTGCCTTAATGGAGAGAAAAGATTGGGTATTAAAGGGCTCTTTAATCGAGCAGAGAAAGGCAGAACAAGACCCAGTGGCTGGAAGGGGAAAAGAGACAAATTAAGAGAATTTTTTTCACTTCAAGGTCCCAGAAACACAGACAAGGTTTTCATCTCAAGGCCAAAAGACCAAAAACATCAAGACACTTGATCACGCCCTTACAAATAAAGCACAAATATTCAACAGCGAGAATGATTCACCACAGGAACAAGCTACCAAGGAAAGTGGTGGATTCTCCATCTCTTGATGTCATTTAATGAAGACTAGATGCCTTTCTGGAATGTGTTTGCCCCCAAAGTAGCTATTGTGTCATACAGGAGGCCTGTGCCATGCAGGGGGTCAGATTAGATGCTCTAATGGTCTCTTCTGGCCATCAAGTCTACTAATTTCTGAAAAACTGAGTGTAGCATTGGGAGCAGCGTCTGAGGTTTTACTGTCTAGCCGGCTTGCTTCCTAGAATGAACACTCCTTGAGTGGGGTGATCCACAGGGAGTAGCTCAAACCTCCAAAGTGCCTGGCCAGGGGCAGGACATTAGCACCGCAAGGGAGGGGCGTGGCAGTGACATCACAAAGGCCTTTTGCAGGACCTCAGACTATTGGTCAAAGGTGGTGACCTCACAGAGAGATGCTGACATCAGCCAGGCAGGACAGAGGCGAGTGGCCCGGGAAACCTCAGAGACTCCTGTGGCTTTGCTTCAGCAAGTCTCTGTCTCGAGGTCTCTCTTTGAGGACTGAGAGAACATTCGGGTTCACGTACGTGAGCGGCAGGAGGAACCTCTGTCGAGTTTTCTCCTTCCCTTTTTGTGATTGTACTAGAAAGCAGACGTCCCTGTTTAGAAGGTAAGAGCCTCCTCCAGGTTGGAAACCTCTTCAGTCTGATCCATCGGGTGACAGTTGAATTCTAGGCATGGAAAACACCAGCTTAAGGAGGCAGAATTTGATTCCGCACCTGGGATTTTGTCCCTTAGAATCACTGGGGACATTGGGGTTTGTCCTTTTTGTTTCAACTTTTCCGCCATCCCTCCCTCCTTTCTTTTCTTCTCTTGCTTCTTTTGTCCTTTCCCCTGTTCCCCTCCCAACACCAGGGGGTGTGTGTTTGTGTGTCGTGGGGGAGTGCTCTGCAGCTCCCACTGGGGGAGGTCCACCCAAAAATGTGGGGCTGAAATAGTGCTCCGGCAGTGATCCCCAACAGTAGCGTAGCTAGGGGCGGTGCAGGGGAAGCAGCCAGTTCCCCTTAGCACATTTTCCAAAAGCGGCGCCTTAGTTAGGGGTTACCATGGCGCCAGCAGGCGGGGCCCACGCTCCGCTCTGAAGCTTGGCCTGCCCTGACCTCCTGCACGCAAAGCGGGGGCAGCACGGCCGGAGGAGCCATGGGGGGGGCAGCACGGCCGGAGGAGCCATGGGGGGGCGCCACGGCCGGAGGAGCCATGGGGGGGGCAGCACGGCCGGAGGAGCCATGGGGGGGGGCAGTGGGGGCGCAACGGCACTGCCGGAAGAACCATGAGGGGGGGCCGTGGGGGCGGAACAGCACGGCCGGAGGAGCCATGGGGGGCCGTGGGGGCGGCACGGCCGGAGGAGCCATGGGGGGGGGCCGCAGGGGGGAACGGCATGGCCAGAGGAGCCATGGGGGGGGGGCCGGCACGGCCGGAGGAGCTAGGGGGGGCTCAGCATGGCAGCCCGCAGCGCGGCCGGAGGAGCCATGGGGGGCCGCGGGGGCGGAACGGCACGGCCGGAGGAGCCATGGGAGGCCATGGGGGCGGAACGGCACAGCCGGAGGAGCCATGGGGGGCCGCGGGGGCGGAACGGCACAGCCGGAGGAGCCATGGGAGGCCGCGGGGGCGGCACGGCACAGCCGGAGGAGCCATGGGGTGGGGCCGGCACGGCCGGAGTAGCTGGGGGGGCGCAGCATGGCAGCCCGCAGCGCGGCCGGAATAGCCATGGGGGGCCGCGGGGGCGGCACGGCACAGCCGGAGGAGCCATGGGGGGCCATGGGGACGGAACGGCACAACCGGAGGAGCCATGGGGGACCGCGGGGGCGGCACTGCACAGCCGGAGGAGCCATGAGAGAGGGCCGCGATGGCGGAACGGCATGCCCGGAGGAGCCATAGGAGGCCGCGGGGGTGGAACGGCACGGCCGGAGGAGCCATGGGGGGGGGGCTGCGGGGCGGAACGGCACGGCCGGAGGAGCCATGGGAGGCCGCGGGGGCGGCACGACACAGCTGGAGGAGCCACGGGGAGGGGGGGGCCGGCACGGCCGGAGGAGCTAGAGGGGGCGCAGCATGGCAGCCCGCAGCGCGGCCGGAGTAGCCATGGGGGGCCGCGGGGGCGGAACGGCACGGCCGGAGGAGCCATAGGAGGCCGCGGGGGCGGCACTGCACGGCCGGAGTAGCCATGGGGGGCCGCGGGGGCGGAACGGCACGGCCGTAGGAGCCATAGGAGGCCGCGGGGGCGGCACTCCACGGCCGGAGTAGCCATGGGGGGCCGCGGGGGCGGAACGGCACGGCCGGAGGAGCCATAGGAGGCCGCGGGGGCGGAACGGCATGGCCGGAGGAGCCATGGGGGGGGCCGGCACAGCCGGAGGAGCTAGGGGGGGCGCAGCATGGCATCCCGCAGCGCAGACGGAGGAGCCACAGGGGGGCCACGGCGGCAGCATGGCACGGCCGGAGGAGCCATGGGGGGCCGCGGGGACGGAACGGCACAGCCGGAGGAGCCATGGGGGGGGCCGGCGCGGCCAGAGGAGTGAGGGGGGGCGCAGCATGGCAGCCCGCAGCGCAGACGGAGGAGCCACAGGGGGGCTACGGCGGCAGCATGGAACGGCCGGAGGAGCCATGGGGGGGGGGGGGCGCGGCGCGGCACAGCCGGAGGAGCCAGCCAAGGGGGGGGGGGCGCGGAGCGGCCGTAGGAGGAGCCAAGGGGGGCGTGGCCAGAGGAGGAGCCAAGGGGGGGCGCCTTTTTAATGTTTGCTCCCCCTGCTCTTAGAACCTGGCTATGCCACTGATCCCCACCAGTGACCTGGGCCATCCTTTGGGCTCTCTGGTGAGAACCCTCAGCCTCCCGTCCTCAGCCTCTACCCTGACTGCCTGAGCAGCGGGTTATTGACAAGGAGGAGACTCAGGTTCTTGTTCTCTTTTAAGACCAAGTAAATAAGTCATAAGCAGTTCTAGGTTTGATGAATTTTGCTGCTTCTCTGCATTAATTGTCTCTGAGCAGCTCATGATTCTCTCTAACATTGCAGTTCTCCTCAAATACTTGCTGAATAATTACTGTGCACTGTTGTTGGTCTGGAACTCATCTGAGAGCACTTTATTCAGGTCCTTCAATGTATGAAATTCAAGATCCGATGGTTAGTTTGAAAATCAGGGCTCTTGGGTCCTATTCCCAACTCTGCCACTGACTGGCTGTGTGACCTAAGACAAGTCAATTCTCTTTTCTCAGCCTTAGCTTCTCCCTCTTTCAAGTAGGGATAATAATGATCTGCTCCTACCTACCTCACGGTGGGTGGAGGATGGGGATCCATTGGAGAGTGTCACTAGGAGGAGTGCATAATATGAGGTGTCCTATCACGTTTACTCAGATCAGATTGTGACATAATAGAATAGCTGAAATATTCTATTTTATTTGTATTTTTTTATTTTGAAATTGATAAGAGCAGCAACTACTTAGTTCAGACTCAGGCTTCTTATCTAATTTTCGAGATCTAAGGGTCTCCTCTTGGTGTGCGAGGAGACAATTTAACACACTGTGACAAACAGGAGATGCTTTTGTTTTGCAACAAAATATTTTTGCAAAGAACTTTCATCCCACTTGTTATGAGAACAAGAAACAAACTGGTTTAGTCTGAATGGGATTTTCTGACAGAAACGGTTCAATGAAATTTCCCCATCATCTCGATTTCTGGGCTCTATCCCTGCCCAGGGGTGAAAGGAACTTAAAGGATTTACCGTTATGCCGGAGTCCTGAGCAGGGGTGTGGCCTCAACCATAAGAGGCGGGGACTTTCAAGATTTAAAGGCCCAGGGGCTCCGGCTGTGGCTGGGAGCCCCAGGGCCTTTAAATCACCCCAGAGCTACCAGCTGCAGAGGCGGCTGGGAGCCCCGGGGCTCAGGGGCGAATTAAAGGGCCCAGGGCTCCTGCCACCGCGGAGCTCTGGGCCCTTTAAATCACCACGGGAGCCCGGCTGCCGGAGCTCCGGGCCCTTTAAATCCCCGCCCAAGCCTGACTGCCGGAGCTCCGGCGGCGCTTTAAAGGGCCCGGGGCTCCCCACAGCAGCCGGAGGGAAATGTGGTCTAGATGTAATCAGTGGAATGGGAGTGCACAGCTGGTTGAAAGCCCAGACTCCAAGAGCCCTTCTCCATGTCTGGCTGTCCAACGGAGAGGGTGTACCTACTGGGTCCGGCAGGGATCAGTCCGGGAGCCGGTACTATTCAATATTTTCCTTAAGGATTTGGAAAATGGAGTGGAGAGCATGCTTCTACAATTTGGAAATGACACCAAGCACTTTGGAGCATAGGATTGGAATTCAAAACGCCCTTAACAAATTGGAGACTTGGTCTTCTTGAGCCAAAGTCCATGGCTGGGCCCCTCTCTATAGACTGGGCTGAAGTGAAACCCCAGAGCCAAACCCTCCTCCTCCTGGGCAGTGCGCTCCGACTTTGAATGGGCAGATGCTGCTTAGCGCTGTCAGAGCAGCTTTTGCTGGGGGCTTCTCCCAGCACTTTCCAATAGTGGGAAAGTATGAAATCCCCATTTGACAGCTGGGGACAGAGCCAGAGAGGGGGGAACAATTTGCTCAAAGTCCCACAGGGAAAGGAAAACACCCAGCAGTGGAACCAACAGGAAACCCAGCAATGGAACTCAGGAGTCCTGACTCCCAATCCCCTGGTCCAGTCACTCCAGCGGAGCACACTCCCTCTCAAAGGCAGGGGGAGTGGACATGGGGGCCTGGTTGTAATTGCCAGCTGTGGGAGGGAGCGTGCAGCAGTGGTTAGCGAAGGGGCCTGGAAAGAAGGCCTGCTGGGTCCCATCCATACTTCTGACACTTGGTGTGACCCTGAGCCAGTAGCTTCCCCTCCCAGGCCTGTTTCTCATCAGTGGGGTTGGGGTCGCAGTCCCGACAGCCCAGGGGGGTCGGGAGGCTCCAGGAAGGTGTGTAAAGTGTTGGGATGTCGGAATTCCGGATGCGCTGTCACCACCCCACTAGGGCGGTGTTCTGCACCCCCTGCTGCTGGCCGAGTTTCTCCGTCCCTTGACAATAAGACAGACTCTTGTTTTCACAGCCAGCCGATCGCCCTGTGCCATCACCCTGCCTGCTTCCTGGGCAGGGTAACTCCTCAGCTCACCACCACCCTCTCCAGCCTGCCTTGGGCTTGGAGAGTGAGGAGAAGGGCGAGGGACGACCCTGAACATCCTCCATCCATCGCTCCGTCACCAGAGCAAGTGAGTGGCATTAGGGTTCCTCGGGGGCATCCCCCGTCTGTCTGGGGAGAGGCAGAAAGAGGGGGAGAGAATCTCTCCCAAAGGAGATTGGATTTGCAAACAGCCCCCAGGAACCCCTCGCTCTCAGACCGGGAAGGGGCTTCTCCAGAGCCGTCTCCAGTGTGTTTGGCAAGGTCCCAGCAATGGGGCTCCCAGCCCTTCCCTTGTGGGAGACTGTTCCCCAGGCTGAGTCTGTGAGCTGGGCCAGACCCAGTGAGCTGCTGAGCATGGAAATCAATGGGAACCGAGGGGGCCCTGGCCTTGCTATGCCTAGGGACTTTGAAGTGGGGAATGGTTTCCCAGGAGAAGTCCGGACTCCTGGGTTCAGGGCCGGCTTTAGCAAGTGCGGGGCCCGATTCCTGGGGCGGCACTTCGGATTGCCGGCTGGGGGAGGTGGCCCCGCGGGGCTGCCGCGCTCCGGATGGCGCTCTGGCCAGGAATGCAGGGCCATGGGGCTTGCCGCGGTCCAGCCGACGGTCCGGCCGGGGTCGTGGAGCTGCAGGGCTGCTGCGGTCCGGCTGGGGCTGCGGGGCCGCGGGGCTGGCCGGAGCTGGAGCCAGGGTCGCAGGGCCGTGGGGCAGCCACGCTCTGGCCGGAGCTCCAGCCGGGGTCGTGGTGCTGCCGTGGTCACGGGGTCACGGGGTCACAGGGCTGCCGCGCTACGGCCTGGGTTGCGGGGCCACGGAGCTGCCACGCTCCGCCGGAGCTCCAGCCGGGAGAGCGGGGCCGCGGGGCTGCCGCGCTCCGGCCAGCGCTCTGGCCAGGGGAGTGGGGCTCCTGAAGACGACTGCCGCTGGAGTGAGTGCGCGGGGCCCTCTTATGCACGGGGCCCGATTCTGGGGAATCGGGCGAATCAACCTAAAGCCGGCCCTGCCTGGGTTCTGTTCCTTCTCTAGCCTGGGCGGGAGGTGGGGGGGTGTGAGTGTGGTCTGGGGTTGTAGGAGGGAGCTGCTTGTCCAAAGTGACCAGTTTCTTTGTGACTGACCCCAGTGTTCGAAAAGGACGAGACTCCCCAGTTCTTGCAGCCCCAGGGATGATGAGGGGGAGCGTTGAGGGGGAGCAGATCATGCAATGAACTCCTGCCAGTGGGGGTAGCTTGCCCTCCCTGCACCCCCGTGGGGGGAGCAGGAGCTGCTCTGGCTGGGGCAGGGATGGGGAGGGAGCAAACAGGCTGGTTAGTGAGAGGCTGCCTTGACCCCAGACTCACGCCTGCTCCCCGCTGGGTTCCAGGATGGCCAGGCTCCTGAGGATGTTCAGGAAGAAGGCTCTGCAGGTGGCCCCAGAGCCTGAGGGAAGCAGCCACCATCTTCCCCAGGAGCGAAGCGGCCCCTCCGTCCCCGCTGGCGGGGAAGAAGCTCCCGGCCATGCCAGGAGGTGGAAGCGCCCAGCCTTCTGGCGGAGGAAACCCACTCCCGGCGCAGGCGCCGAGGTGGGAGCATCACCTCCCAGGCCAAAATGGAGCTGGGCCAGGCTGCGGCTGGGCAGGCAGGACCCAGCCCAGGGGCGGAACCGGGCAGGGTGGCTCTGGGGCTTGTTGTTGTGTGGGCAGCAGCGGCCCCAGGAGCCCAGCCCCAACTTCCAGCAGGGGGCATTGCCCTGCTCGGTCAGTGAGGACCTTCCAGCCTCCCCAGGGCAGGAGGTGGAGGATCCCTCTGCCAGCCCCAGCAGCTCGGGCCGCTCCCCATCCGACAGCAGCAGCGCCTGCGACTCGGACAGCACCCTGGCCGACGGACGCTTCTGCTTTCTTCCAGGTGAGGAGCCAGGCTGGGCTCAGGGAGGGGTGAGGAGGGGGCTGTGAACACCCTGGGCCCAGGCCCTCGAGCAGTGCTATGGGGGTGGGTCTCCAGCCCAGGTGTCTGCCCTGAGCCATGTGAACCCCACGGACACTAGATGCTGCCACTTTGGTCCTTGGTGCTCCATTGGGCGGGGGTGGGGGGGAGGCACCTCCAAGGGAGTCCAGGACAGTGGGGAGGGGCTCTTTGCTATGGGCTCCTGAAGGAGTTGGGGGCTGATGCCATCACTGAGGGGGGGAGTGTGGGGCCCAATCTGCCCTATGTCCCGGAGGTGGGAAGGGGACACATTGTCCCACCATGCCCCTGTCCTTCCCCCGAGTGGCAGCAGGAGTCACCCTGTCCCCTTCTCTCCCTGGTGCAGCGTCCGCCAGGGACTCCGAGGACGAGGAGGAGGAAGAAGAAGGGGTAGACTTGGTAACAGAGGAGGCTGCTCTCATGAACATCCGAGAGCAGCTCCATGCCCGAGAAAAGGTACAAACGTTTCCCAGCTGTGCTGGAACTGAGATTGTCCTGCTCCTTCCCAGCATCCTGACCCCCTGCAGAAGGTCTTAGCCCTAATGGGGACCTTTCTCCTTCATGATCTGGGACCCCCAAGATGGGGGTGTTTGTCACACACCAGCCGGGGTCTCCTCCCCCCACAGGCACTGTCCCAGTTCCTGACCCTGATTGGGGAGGAGTCGTGGGTGATTTGAACAATAGGCAGGTCCCCACTATCCCCCATTCAGGCCTAAGTCCTGCAGCTGGTGTGGCTGGGGCAGGGAGGTCCCTGGCTAACTGGCTCTCTCTCCCCTAACCCCACTCCTGGTGGGTGCAGGACGAGGCGCAGCAGCTCGAGTTCCTGCACGCCATCTACCCCGCGTGCCTCGCTGCCCAGGAGAGAGGGGACTACACATTGGAGCCACACTGCTCGAAGGCAGCTGTGGCGGAGAGGATTGTGGTGAGTGAGACATAGCGCCCGGGAGCTGGAGGGTGGACAGAGATATGGGAGGGGCAGGGGTCTCCCCGGGCCGATGGTTGGGGGATGGCTGGTGCTGGAGGGCAGCTGAGGGCAGGGATTGCTGGGACTGAAGATTGGGGAGAGGAGACGGGAGAACTAGTGGGCTGGAATCGGAGGAGCGGGAGGCAGCTGGGGGGATCCTGCTGGCTGTGTAATCTCCTCCTTGGGGAGTGTCAGTGAGGCCCGAATCTCACACGCTCCTTTGTCTCCTTTGCGTCTCACAGGAGCTCATTGAGGAGCTTCCTCCTAACTCTCCACCCGGCGCCGTCCTGGCCAACTCCCTCTTTGCTGTGGCCAACCTCAGGTACCGAGACCCTCCCGCCCGGTTCCCCTAACCCCGGTGCTGCTCACGCCCGTGGCTGGGAGTCACTGCCCCTCCCACTCCCAGGTCACCTCCCAAGGGTGGCTCCTCTGGCAGAGGTGGGGGGAAGGGTCACTCCCTCTCCTGGCTGCTCTGTTCTTTTCACTCCAGTCACATTGCAATGGCTTTGGGGAGAGGCTGTCTCCCAGGATCAGATACAGGAGGGGCAGCAGGGTCCAGGGAACAGACGCCATTCATGCCCTGCCACTGTCGGTCTGGGAAACCTTCGCCATATCATTCCCTGGCTCAGTGCCTCAGTTTCCATTCTCGCCAGCCTCCGCCTATTTCCCTACAGTTTCACGTCCGTGTCGGTGCCAGTCCCACCCCCGCACTGCACAGTCTAATACCGGCTCCTCTCTCTTGCCAGCACCATGACACCTGCCCTGGAGCCGGAGCTGGAGACCCACCTCCTCCAAGCCGCCCTGCACGCAGTCTTCACCCTGGGCACGCAGAATGACACCACCCAAGTCCAGGTAGATCAGCCAGCTGTTATACTGCCCGAATCCTTGCTAATTGCCTGCAGTGGGATGTGAATGAGAGAGGCCAGGATATGTGTTTGGGGGTCTCACCAGTGCTTCCCAGAGACCCCCCTCTTCCCATCCTGTGGCAGGTGTAGCCCCAGTTTCCCTAACTCTGACCCATGGCTCTCCCTTGCTTTGCAGGATCTGCATAGGGTCATACCAGGCCTTCTGGACGCCATGCTGGGGAACCTGCTGGCAAAGACCCCAGACACTGACAAGCTCCACTACATCTTGGAGGTGAGCCCGATGAGAGGGGTGGGGGCAATTTTACCTTAACTCTTAGATCCATTTTCCAGTCTGTCCTCCTAGCTGGGCCCCCAGTGGCCGTCCTTGGTCAGGGCAGTCAATGCAATGCAGGGTCAGGCCCTTCCTCCTTGAAGGACAGAGGAAGGAGCTGGGACTTCACCCAGAGCTCTGCCTGCTTGTGTTGAGCACTAACCACAGGGCCCCCGACTGGCTTGGGGAGTGAGAGTCTGAACCCCTCCTGGGAGATCCAGAAGATGGTCCTCAGAGAAGAGCCACAGCCTCGTTCCTAGAGAAACAGGAGGGCCCCAGAGAATCAGCCCTTGTCTCTGACGGGCCCCGAGATTCTTGGGGGGATTGTGCTCACACTCAGTCCCTTCACCCAGCCAAGCACTTGAGAGCCAGGGAGGGGGGAGGGGTCTGTCTCCTTCCTGGTGAGCTGTTCAGGAATCAGGAGTTCAGGGAGGATGGGACCAGCCCCGACACCGAGCATTGTCCCAATCTAGAGAGACAATGACAAGCTGTGACCTGCAGGATACAAGCATCGTCCTGGGGGCAAGGGTCCCCTTCTAAAGCTCTGCGGTCAATGAATCAGATATTCCACCCCCACCGCATGCAATGTTTCAGCCCCCTTGGGATGGGGGGGGCCATTAGCACTACACATGCACCCCCCCATCAATCCTGAGCTGCCTCCTTTCCCCACAGCACATTAACTACTGGACCGTGTCCAGGGTGCCACAAGAGAGAGCCAGGGCCATCAGGAGCAGCGCGGCCCTGCTCACGTCCGTCATCTCCCTCCCTGACTTTGACGTAAGTGGCCTCTGAGCCCAGCTTCCTGACTCCAGGCGTAGGGGGGCTGGCTCCAACGGGCTGGAGGATCTGCTGCTGCAGGGGCTGTGGGCTAGGAGTGTTCCTCTTGGGGAGGCAGAGTCAGAGCAGAGAATGAGCCTGGCTTGAGTCAAGTTCTTCTTGTCCTGGTTAAGTGGCGACTCTCGCTTTTAAGGGGAGCATGCTCCAGGTTCTTGCCTTCCTGTCATCCTGGAGCAGCTGGGGAAGCAAATCCTCATGGAGGGCCCTGCCCACATCCCTGTTCTCCGGGCTCCCTTGCGGGCAGAGAGAATTAAGGATCCAGCTCTAGCTCCTATCCTCTAGCCTCTCCTGCAGAGGGGCTGAGGGGAAGGAGAGTCCTGGCCCGGGCGGGACTGGGAGCTGACAGGAAAATGCTGATGGAGTCCCCTCTCCCTCTCCCTTCCATTAGAACTCAGCCGAATTCCCCAGGATGGGTCACCACGTGGCACAGCTGGCTCTGTTCGTCGGTGACCCAGACGAGGACATCAGCCGGCAGGCCAGGGAGGGGGTTTACCGGCTCTACCAGCTCCTGCTGCGCCAGAGGGGTAAGGAACCCGGCTGGGAACTGGCACCCGCTAGACGAGTGAGACTGGGACCCCAGCCAATTTCTCTCCGAGTGACCCCGGCTGGCGGATAAGTCTCTCTCTATCTCTTTCTGTGTTCTCCACCACCCCCGCAGTTCTGTTGGGCTCTGCCCACTGTGCAGCCACCAATGGGATTGGAAGGACACAAGCCCTGCAACCCGAATGACAAATGTGTGTGTGTCTCTCTCTTTCCCAGACCTGAACATCCATGAGGTCGAAGACCTTTGGTGCTGGGACTGGCACCAGGACAGCAGGCTCCTCGGCTATAAGAACACAGCCAGGGTGGGGGAGGTAAGGACACTCTGCCAGGCCATGGCACAGCTCTGCAGGGCGGGTGGCTGCCTCCTGGAGCCATGCGACGGAGTTGCCGTTCTAGGCCAGGATTTGGAGCCTGGTTCGGGGCAATCTGCTGAAGCCTCACATCTGGTTGGTTTCAGGTTTTTTCCAAATTTTTCTCGGAGGGGCAGAGAAGATTCTTCCTGCAGACAGCCGTGCTGGCCATGCACGACCCCCTGCTGCGTGTCAGCCAGGCTGGGCTGCTCCTTACTTACTCCCTCCTGGGGCAAGCCCAGCAGCTGATGGGGAACAAGGTGAGCAGCTGCATTAGACTCAGGAGATTGGGGCGGGGCCCAGGCCTCATTCCCATCCTCTGGCCATTCGCCGGCCTGGCAGCAAGGCGACTGGTTGGGAATGAGAGTGAGAGCAGGTGCTCCTGGGAAGGGAGATGAATTCACCTTCATGAGCAGGAGGGAGCCAGCTTCTCCCCGGAGCAGCTCCAGCCCAGCTCTTTAGCAAGTCGAATGAATGACAAGCATTGCCTCAGCACGGACTTCTGTTCTTGGGAAGGGCAGAAGAGTCCTCTACGTGCCCTCTGCGAGCCTCTCCTGTCACCCGTGCCACCGCCCAGAGTTGTTCCCATCACTGGCAGCCTGGGAGGCCAAGGACTGAGGGGTGATGGCGATTGACCGGGCAGTTCTGAGGCACATGGGCGGGGGAAGCTCCTCCTGCTGCTGGCAGGGCTGGACTCGCTCTAGAGAGAACGGGAGGATTCACTTAGCAGGGGCTGCTGATCTGCCCCATTCACCAGGGCTGCCATTCTGCGGCTTCAGCATCAGTGGCTGGGATGACTTGGGGAAAGGTCTCAAGCTCCCCACATCCCACTTCACTGCTGCCAGAATCCCTCCACCCCCCCCACGCTAGAGCCCCCTCCCTGCCCAACCTGGGTGGGTGTTGAGGAGAGGGGTCAGAGAACTTGAGCTGTGGATTGGAGGTGGAACAGCTGTCAGGGGCACTGGGTGGGAGGTGGCAGGAGCTCCCCCTACAAGGAGGTTGTTGGCACTGGAGGTCTCTAGAAAGGACAACAAGACTCCATTCTGGGTGTCAGGAGGGGGACTCCATCCCTCAGAGGTGCGCGGGTGCTGGGTGGAATTGCTGCTGGTCCCAGGTGCCCTTAATTTCCCCTGATTCCACGGGGGCGTCTGAGTCTCTGACAGGTCCTCGTTCCCTTGCAGCAGGAGGACGTCACGGCCAACATAATGAACCAACTTCACATCATCCGGCACTTGCGCCAAGTGCCGGAGGCGCTGCAGGAGTTCTGCCTCCAAGGCCACCAGCAACTCCTCCTCCCTCTAAACGGGGAGTGTAGTGAGACTGAGTGGCCTCCCTCCGAGCAGGAGAGCGAGGGCCCCTCTACACGCCCCTTGGAGGGCGGAGACTATATCACCCCAGCCCCCTCGCCTGTTGGCTGCCCACCGGGGCCTCTGGTGGACTCTGTTGCGACTGAGCGGCCTCCCTCCGAGCAGGAGAGCGAGGGCCCCTCTACACGCCCCTTGGAGGGCGGAGCCTATATCGCCCCAGCCCCCTCGCCTGTTGGCTGCCCACCGGGGCCTCTGGTGGACTCTGTTGCGACTGAGCGGCCTCCCTCCGAGCAGGAGAGCGAGGGACCCCCTACACGCCCCTTGGAGGGCGGAGCCTATATCGCCCCGCCCCCCTCACCATAAGGACCGGGACGTGGCCGGAAACATAAAAGGCCGGCCCTGCACCACAGTTGGGGGACAGCCTGCAACAGAGGAGGACACTTGGCCTGTTCTCCAGAGGCCCCTAACCCTAATCCTAACCCCAGACATGGACGAGGACTGGCCCGGAGTACCCGCTGCGGTTTACCCCGAGGAGCCGGAAGAGGCCTGGAGGCCGCAGGTACCAAACCCCGGGGAGGCAGGAAGTAGCCCAGGGGCAGCCCGGGAGCTGCTGGCTGCAGGGCCCGGCGCGACTCAGTCGGCGTGTTGCGGCTGGATCCCCGCCGACGCAGGGGCAACCAATCCTGCCCCTGCCAGCGCCTTGGGCTGGGACGCGGGGGAGGAGGGTGGGCCCGCGTCCCCCTGCCACCCCACCCCGGGTGGCTGACCCCCTACATGGTGCAAGGAGGCTCTAGCCCAGGACAGGAACTGTTTGTTGGCTGGCCACCGGGGCCCCGCCCAGACTAGAGCCAGCCCTGTCAAGTCTGTCTGTTTGCTGGCTGCCAGGGTTCCACCCAGGCCAGGGCCCGCCCTGGAAGTCTGCTTGTTTGTGGGGTGCTTGGGCCCCGCCCAGGCCTGAGCCACCCCTGATACACTGCGTTGAGGGGCTGACCACTTGAGCGACCTCAGCCCAGCAGCGCCGGCTCTACCATTTTTGCCGCCCCAAGCAAAAAAAACAACAACAACGCTCGGACTGCCAAAGCGAGCAAAAAGAAAACCAAAAAAACCCCCAACCACTCGGACTGCCGCCACCCGAACTGCCGAAGCAGAAAAAAACACAACAACAACGCTCGGACTGCCGCCACCCGAACTGCCGAAGCAGAAAAAAACACAACAACAACGCTCGGACTGCCGCCACCCGAACTGCCGAAGTGCAAAAAACAAAAAAGTCGCCCGGCCTGTGCTGCCCCAAGAATGGACGGAATGCCGCCCCAGGCATGTGCTTCCTCCGCTGGTGCCTGGAGCCGGCCCCGCAGCCTGGTTGGGACAGCTGATCGCTGAGGGGGCTTGGCTTTAGCTGCTGGGCCTGTGAGCCTAGACCAGGGGTCTCAAACTCGGATGACCCCGAGGGCCGCATGAGGACCAGTTCATTGGCCCAATGGCCGCATCACTGACACCCCCCCCCTCGCTGCCCCCAGCCCTGCCCCCAGAGGGGGCAGGAGGGGTGTGGCAGGGGCTCAGGGCGGGAGTTGAGGTGCAGGGGGCTCAGGGCAGGGAGTTGGAGGGGTGAGGCAGGGGGTGCAGTAGGGGGCTCTGGGCAGAGGGTTGGGGTGCAGGAGGGAGTGTGGGGTGTGGCAGAGGGTTGGGATTCAGACGGGGCTCAGGGCAGGAGGTTGGCTGCAGAAGGGGTGGGGGATGCAGCAGGGGGCTCAGGATAGGGAGTTGAGGTGCAGGAGGGAGTGTGGTGTATGGCAGAGGGTTGGGGTTCAGATGGGGCTCAGGGCAGGAGGTTGGGGTGCAGAAGGGGTGGGGGGTGCAGAAGGGGGCTCAGGATAGGAAGTTGGGGTGCAGGAAGGATGTGGGATGTGGCAGGAGGCTCAGGGCAGGGGGTTGGGGTGTGGGGTGCAGGAGGGAGTGTGAGGTATGGCAGAGGGTTGGGGTGCAGGCAGGGGGCTCATGGCAGGGGGTTGGGGTGCAGGCAGGAGGCTCAGGGCAGGGGGTTGGTGTGTGGGGTGCAGGAGGGAGTGCGAGGTGTGGCAGAGGTTGGGGTGCAGGCAGGGGGTTGGGGTGCAGGACGGCATTGGGCTCTGGCCCGGAGAAATAGCCCCACAGGCCGCGTGTTTGAGACCCCTGGCCTAGACAGAGCACTCAGGTATTTCCATCAGCCTGCTCAATGGCAAATGCAGCCCCCCAAAGAAGTGAAGAAGAGTGGAAGTGAAAGAGTAAAGCTGGACCATCCGCTGAGCTGCTGCACTCAAGTGAGCAGAGCCGGGGAGAGAAGAGGGAGAACTCGAAGGTGGCTGGCGGCAGTAGGGAGGAGAAGCAGTTTGGTAGCCAGGAGAGGAGAAATAAATCGTTAATGACAAATGCTGCCGGCTCTCTCTTGTGTGGTGAAGGTTGAAAAGGGGTCTCGTTACTATCACGCTAACCTTTAACATAGCTGTGTATGATGGGGGGAGGGGGTCTATAAAGGTAAGAGGTCACTCTAGGGGCTTGAAGTCCCAGATTCTGGGGCTATTGCCTCCTTCTACCAGCTGATCTCAACCCAGCAACTCCCTCAGGTGGTAGCAGTAGTGAGCTCTTGTCCTCCTTTTCCGGACTAGCCACCAGAAAAAGGACACGATCCATCTGGCCAAGGAAAGAGAGAGGCAGTGTTGCCTGTTAACATGGCTCTTGTGGGGGAGCACGGCAGGTTACTTTGGACTAGGTAGGAGCCACATGTCTCCAAACCTGCACCTCCCGAGGCTCCAGAGACTTCGCTCCCGATCCAAGAGCGTCCTCAGAGTCCTAAAGCGCCAGATGGAATCTGGCCTCTCCCCCCACCTCAGCAGTCCAGAAAAAGTTATTTGTAGACATGTTCTGTGTCCTGTCCTGCCACACTCCCCTGTTGGCGACTAATGCAGTCACAGAGTCCAGGCTCGGATATTAGGGAACACTATGTCACTAGGAGGGTGGTGAAGCACGGGAATGGGTTACCTAAGGAGGTGGTGGAATCTCCATCCTTAGAGGTTTTTAAGGCCTGGCTTGACAAAGCTCTGGCTGGGATGATTTAGTTGGGGATTGGTCCTGCTTTGAGCAGGGGGTTGGACTAAATGACCTCCTGAGGTCTCTTCCAACCCTGATATTCTATGATGTCTCTGTCCCTCTTTTATACTTTCTTTCAGTTGCTAGAAAGATCTTTGCTGTGTCATGGGGGTCAGGCAGTCCCATTGGTCAGGCAGTATCCCACTGACTAAGTGCCCTCTCCAAGGAGTCTCTCAGAGAGTGGATTCTTCCTGATGGGCCATCAACACCTTTCTGGCCCTCCTTTGTTTCTACTGTAAAGCTGGCTGTGGGCATCTCCCAACCTCACAACATATTTCAGAAACACACATAGAGCATAACTTCCCATACAATGACAGCACATCCAATCCAACAGGTTATGAATGTTCAACAGATCCAGACATTTTACATACCACCTCACAAGGCATGCATAATACAAAACATCTCATAATCATATCACGGGGTGAATACTGTGTGCTACTGAGAGATACAGGGTTCCAGAGTGTCAGTGTATCATGGCCAATGGCAGTAAAAGCCCAAAGGAGATGCTCCCCTGGAACAGCCTTTGGTGACAGCAAGGTCCCCACTGAGAACTTCAGTGCGACTCTGCAGCTGTTACCCAGCTGTCCCACCCCAGCATCAGCTGCAACTCAGTGCTTTTTGGGTGGCTTCATGCTGGCTGCATGCCTAGACAGCAGATAAAATCTGCGAAATCTGGGACTAGGAAGGAATTTCCCCCAGGTCAGATTGGCAGAGACCTGGGGGGAGGGGTCGCCTTCCTCTGCAGCATGCGGCACAGGTCACTTGCAGGTTTAAACTAGTGTCAATGGTGGATTCTCTGTAACTTGAAGTCCTTAAACCATGACTGGAGGACTTCAGTAACTCAGCCAGAGGTTAGGGGTCTATTACAGCAGTGGGTGGTGAGGTTCTGTGGCCTTCAATGTACAGGAGGTCAGACTAGATGACCTTCTGACCTTAAAGTCTATGAGTCTTATTGAGTGGTTCACCCTTAATGTAAAGAACCAAAACCTGGGAAATACCAGACAGGAGACCATCAAACAGGAGTAAAAAGCAGTAAAAAGCCTCAGCAAAGAGCTCCAGGATACATAGCAGGGCTCATGTGGCAGTGAGTTCCAAAGACAAAAGGACCCATTCATAAGATCACGTTATCTGAAGAAGCCACCCTAGAGACAGCTGCATCTCAGCGCTGGGCGAGCCATCCCCATGTAGTATTGCTGTGCTGCTGTTCCTCAGCTGTCCCACCCCAGAGGTGACTGCATCTCAGCCCCAGGTGACCATTACCCAGCAGTGGAAAGAGTTGAATATTTGCTAAGGGTTTTTGTTTTCAGTTCTAAGAAATACCTCATTTCTGAGAAGAGGCAGTTGGGATGTCATTTCTGGACGGAGAGACAGTGGTAACATCCAGAAATTCACAAGGGGGTGTATCTCTGGCCAAACTGTCCCCCTCCCTCTTCCCCCCAAGTTGGTCACAGTTCCTGACACTTTCAGTGCCCTTTAAAGCACGTGCACTTCCAGACCCTGCTGCTCCGAAGAGCCCGTGGGGGGATCTGGGGAATGAAGATTCTCTGCACCCTCCAGTCTCTGTCACTTGCTTTTCCAGCCTGGCCCCACCTCTCCGGGCCTCTCTGTTCTCCCCTCCCACACACCCACTGCCTCCCACCCCCTCGCACTACCAATGTGAGAGCAGGGCTGCCCCACCCACCTTCAAACCCCCACCAGCTGGGCTGCTGGGAGGATAAGACACAGGGAGTTACGCTTTTATTTCTCAGAAACAAAAAATTTGCCCGGACAGAGAGAAGCGAAGATTTGGCCGGGTAAGAGCAGGGGGCGGAGGGGGGAGAGCGCGTGGAGGGTGTTTGCCCCAATCTAGCCCATCCCCCCACAAGGAGCAGGATTGTCTCCCCCACTCTATCCCCCCCAACAAGGGGCAGGATCGTCCCCTCTGCTCTATTCTCTCAGGTTGCAGGATTGTCCCCCGCAGTCTATTCCCCATCCATGGGGCAGGATCGTCCCTGCTTGTTCCCCATGTTTCACCCTCCCTAACTGTGCTAGGGCATTGCCAAGTCACATGATAAGTCTTGGCTCTCTGTGGGGTGGAAATTCCCAGCAGCTGGGGGTGAGGGTGTGGGACAGGGGCAGTTCGGACCTTGCCCTCTGTCCAGCAGAAAGATAGGCTCAGACAGCGGCTAATCTACCCCCAATGCTGGGTCTGGCTCATGGCATGATTTGAAACACTGTCAAACTCTGACCAGTTCAACCAGCTAAAACCAGGGCAAACCCTTGGGCACGTGGAATCCCCCAGAACAGTGGCTTGTCTTGCATTAGCCGCAATCAGGACATTTACAGGCACAAGCTAATCTATGGAAGGAGAGCCGGCCCCTCAGATGTTCACCCCCCCCCCCCCCACACACACACAAAAGAGGGGTTCTATATATTTGCTTGCCGGTCTTTGGAGCCGCTTTTCCAGCCCTTGCCACTGGAGGGAGAAGCTGGAAAAGGGGCTCCAAAGACCAGCAAGCAAATATATAGAACCCCTCTTTTTTATTGGGGGGGGTGAACATCGAGGGAGCTAGCTCTTTCCGTGGGTTAGTTTGTGCCTGTGATGCGCACTGCTTTGCCTTATCACAGCGCAGCAATCCCATGCCTCCAGCAGCTGGGGATTGCAGGAAAACCCCAACTGCCCTGTGAATCTGGCAACTTTTCAGTGGATGAAATCCTGATAGATTATGTCCAAAGAGGGAGGGAAACAAAATTCCCATTTTCTATCTTGACGGGGGGGGGGTCCACTTAGGATGAAAAAACGAATTGGGCTGGCCCTGGTGCTTGCTCAGGAGACATCACTGATGGTAGGACAGATAGAGCCGGTCCCCTTTATGGCACATTGGTGGCTGGGAGGGATCCCAGGGTGGGAAACTGGGGAGTCTCCAGCAGAAAAAGAGGAGACTTTGGTGCTCCGGGACCAGAGCCCAGCGCTGGGGGAGTAGGGTGAGGCCAGGGCATGTTCTATCCCCTTTCTGTGCCTCAGTTTCCCCCACCCAATGCCCAGGGCTCTGTGGGGGTGAGAGGGTGAATTTGCTCTCACGCCAGCTGGAGGAAAGCTCGGCCAGTCAGCACCCAGTTCACTGCATGATGGGAAGGAAGCTGTTTCCTTGTTAGGCCCTGAGCGTGGCCTTTCCTAAGGCCGAGCTCGGTGCCTCCCGGACTCGGGCTCCAGCAGGCCCTGTGTCTCCCCAGCTGCCCTCGGCAGCGAGTCGAACTGAGATCAAACTCCTCTCAGAGGCTTGTGCCCCTGCCGGGCGTGGCACTGCCAGTGATTAACCCCTGGCACATGGCGTCTGCCAGGCCGTAGGCAGCAGAGAACAGCCCAGTGTCACCAACAGCCCCAGCGCTAGGGTAGTCTGGGCACAAGCCAACAGCACGTGCTGTGATACGGCCAAAGAGCGTCGGCCATGCTCCCAGCCCAGTGGGGGCCGTGTCTCTCCTGGGACGCAGAGACGCTGACAGTGTGCAGGGGGCCATGGGGGATAATCAGCTGGACGTGAGCCCCCGTGCGACAGTGTGGCCAAAGGAGCTAAGGATGCCCAAACAGGGGCAGAGAGGTCAGTTTACCTCTGGATTTGGCGCTGGTGCGACCACTGCTGGGGTCCTGTGTCCAGTTCCGGTGCAGTTCAAGAAGGATGTGAATATATTGGAGAGGGGGCAGAGGGGGGCCACGCGAATGCTTAAAGGATTACAAAACGTGGCCTGGAGTGATAGACCACAGGAGCTCAAGCTATTTAGCTTTGCAAAGAGAAGCTCCCACCTCCCGGGGTGACTTGACTCCAGTCTAGAAGCACCTACACGGGGATCAAATATTTAATAATGGGCTCTTCAGGCTAGCAGAGAAAGCTGTAACATGATCCATTGGCTGGAAGTTGAAGCTGGACACATTCAGCCTGGAAAGAAGATGTCCGTGTTTACCAGGGAGGGGAATTAACCATGGGAACAATGTACCAAGGACTGCGGTGGGATGTGTTTCTAAGAGATCTGCTCCCGTTCAAACAGGAATTAACTGGGTGCAATTCTCTGGCCTGCGTTATCCAGAAGCTCAGCCTTGGTCCCTCCTGGCCTGGGAATCTACCAATCTCTGCCATGACTTCTTGGAATCTGTCTTCTCGCTCTGGTGCTGCCCGGGGGACAGGGACACAAAGTGGGCAGGTAAACTGAGTCACGCAGCTTGTTCACAGAAATATTCCCATGTTCTCCCGCTCCTCCCCAGACTCCTGCTGCCAGGAAGGGTCACACCTGGGCTAGAGATCAGCCGTCCTGCAGCAGAGCCCTACTGCTCCGGGTGCCAGGTCCTGACCCAGTAGGTTCCCCCCACTCAGCGGGTCTGGAGAGATGCAGCGACTCCGGGAGGACATCACCTGCTCCATCTGCCTGGATGTCTTGGATGATCCCATTTCGATCGAGTGCGGCCACAACTTCTGCCAGGGCTGCCTCGTGGCTCACTGGCGCGGGATCTCGGCCTGGGGACCCAGCTGCCCTGAGTGCCGGGCTCCCTGCTCCAGGGACAGGATGATCCCGGATACGAGGCTGAGAGCCCTGGGGGAGAAAATCACAGCACCCCTGCGGGAAGAGATGGAGCCAGTTAGACCAGACAGGCTGAATCAGGGGAAAGGGGTGCAGGCTCTCACAGGCCCCAAGGTGGGGACTGGCTGGATCAGGGGGTGGGGAATGGGACACGGGGCCTTTCCTCCCTAGGGTGGGCAACCTCTGATTTGGGGGGCAGGGGACTGGCTGGCTCACGGGGGGTGGAAATGGCTCAAGAGGATCTGATCTGAGGGGCAGGGGCCTAGTTGGCTCAGGGGTGGGGTCCCAGCTCTGACCCTGCTCTCTCCCAGCAGCAGGGGCCAGGGGCTCAGCCAGAGCCAGTGCGCCGGTGCAGCTGGTGCGTCTGGACGAAGAAGGGGGCCTGATCCTGGACGAGGAGGCCCTGAGCCGCTGCCTGGAGCAGGGTGGGGTGGGGGACGCCCCCGTCTGCCTGGTGTCCATCATCGGGGAGCAACGCCGGGGCAAATCCTTCCTGATGAACTGCCTGCTGCGCCGGCTCCAGCGCCAGGTGAGTGGGGACAGGATCCCCAGCTAAGGCTCCGCCCCTTGAACCACAGACCCCGCCCACCCCAGATAAGGCCCTGCCCCCTGAACCACAGACCCCGTCCACCCCAGATAAGGCCCTGCCCCCTGAACCACAGACCCCGCCCACCCCAGATAAGGCCCTGCCCCCTGAACCACAGACCCCGCCCACCCCAGATAAGGCCCTGCCCCCTGAACCACAGACCCCGCCCACCCCAGATAAGGCCCTGCCCCCTGAACCACAGACCCCGCCCACCCCAGATAAGGCCCTGCCCCCTGAACCACAGACCCCGCCCACCCCAGATAAGGCTTGCCCTCCGCAGGAAGGGCCTCTGCTCCCTCACCACAGGCCTATGTTGCCAGGTGTCCAGTTTTCGGTCGAAAAGGGAACCTGGCAGCATCCAGTCAGCACAGCTGACCGGACACCAAAAGTCCGGTTGGTCACAGTAACCGGCCTCTGCCACTGGGGGGCAGCTGGAGCCACATGGAGGAGCGGCTCTCTGCTCAGCTGCTGAAGCCTGACAGAGCAGTGGCTGGCTTCTGGACCAGGCTCCAAGAGGAAGGTGCCACCGCCCAGGGGGAAGGGATCCTGCCCGCCCCTCCTTCTGTCCCACAGTGCCCCGACTGCCCCCGCCCTGGGCCCTCGGTATGAGGACCAACCCCTCCCTGCCCCCTTGTGCCAGGGACCAACCCCTGCTGTATACTGCTGTGCCCCATCAGCTCCTCCCAGCGGCAGCCGGTGAGTCCCAGGAGAGGGGGGAGTGTGTGCGGAGAGCGAGCAACGGAAGGAGTGGGGGAGAGGTGTGAGCAGGAGGCGGGGCCTTGGGGGAAGAGGTGGGGTAGGGGGTGGGGCCTTGGGGGAAGAGGCAGGGCACGGGGCGGGGAAAGGGTTTTGGTTTCCAGCCATTAGAAAGTTGGCAACCCTACACAGGCCACGTCCCCAGCACCACAGGCCCAACCCTACGCAGCCAGGGCACCGCCCCGTTCACCGCATGCTCCACCTGACCCAGCGAGTCCCCTGCCTGCTTCACTGCAGCCCGCACCCCCTATACCAAAGGTCCCCCCAGCCCCCAGCCAGTGTCCGTCCTCTCCCTGTGCCAGGCCCTGGCCACAGCTGCCGAGACCTCACCCTCCTCAGCCATGGCCCCTCCCCCTGCCCCACAGGTCCGCACCCATCCCCTGCACCCTGAGCACCCCAACCCCCCCAAACCGCATTCCCACATCCCCTGTCTCTGGTTGCCCCCCTACAGAACCAACAGCACGTGGCCCGGGGGGGGTTTGAATGTCGCGCCGGGATGGCGACCATCACAAAGGGGGTGTGGATTTGGGGCCAGCCCCTCTGGGTCCAGGCCCAGGGGAGGAAGGTGAGTGGGGCAGAGGGGCAGGCTGGTGGATGGGGTATGGGGCAGTAGGGAAGGGGAATGAGGGAAGTGGGGGACAGGTTCCTGTGCAGAGCAGGGAGGCTGGAGGGGGGAATGGGGGTGCTGGGGAGCAGGGAGCGGGCGGGGGGCTCAGTAGGGGGTGCTGGGGAGCAGGGAGCGGGCGGGGGGCTCAGCAGGGGGTGCTGGGGGAGCAGGGAGTGGGGGGGACTCGGGAGGGGGCACCGTGCAGTGGGGAGCAGGTGGGGGGTTCGCAGGGGGCACTGTGATTCAGGGAATGGTAGGAGGCCCAGCAGAGGGCGCCGGGGAGCAGGGTGTGGAAGTGGGCATGGCAGGGGGGCCATGCTGGGGTGAGATGTGGGGCTCGGCAGGGGGCGCTCACCTTTTCTTTTGATTATTTTCTAGATTTTTAACATTTCCAGCATGTTTACGTGGACGGAAGCAGATTATCTGGAGGTGGGTGGGGCAGGGGATACACACGGCTCTACTGACACTGACCTCTCAGCCTTGGCCCTGCTGGGAAGGACCCAGGAGTCCAGGCTCTGTTAGGATTGGAGAGGGGAAAGTCTATAGGCTTTGGGGCTGTTATTGATGGTTAGAAAGTCCCAGAGATCTCCCGCTAGGCCGGGCTTCAGATGCAGAGAGTCTGAACAGTACCAATGATGAGTATTTATTAAATATTTGCAATTGTCGTATTCACGGTTAATTACCATTATCTGGCGGCTCTTATTCATTAGCCCTGTAGCTCTGGGTGGTTGGTCGTTACAGGTGGAGAAGAGATTTCTGTGTCCTGGTCGACTCCCCTAAATGATCTGCAATGCGCCTGCGGACTCAGGTTGCCGGGAGGGTCGGGAGCCTCGTGGTGGCGCCCAGTGGGTTTGGTGACCCAAAGCTGGGGCGGGCGGAGCAAGGGCCAGATAGAGCTCCCCCTCTTCCCCCCAATAAATCAGCATTTCTCAAGACTGACCAGTTCCAGCAGGGCTTTCTGGTGGGGGGCCACATGTGCCCATCCAGAGTGTCGTGCTCAGCCAAACCAGGGCCTGTAGAGTTAAGGGAAACGCCAGCCCAGCCGTACCTCGGCCCTCTTGAAGCGATGCCCCAGTAGACCCGTGCCGCCCAGCCCTGCGCTCTGCATTTGCTGAGTATGGGGCAGGAGACACCTCCACCTGCCCTGCGCCCAGACACTCAGCCTGGATTGGCAGGAACCAGCCTGGGGCAAACCATGATGCTCTGCGTTAGGGAAATGTTTGTGATGGGAAAAATGTTCCATTGGAATCTACCCAACCAACTCTAACCCTGACCCTATGTCCCATCCCCCAGCCCTACCTCTGTGTGCCCCTCCCCACATGTCAGGGGTCTATGTGCTCCCATTCTCCATCCTCCGACGCTAGAGGCTCTGTGTCACCTCCATTCTCCCAGCTCAGCACCCAGAAGATCCTGCTACCGCCGTTCAACAGAGTGGTTGGCTCATTGGCTGCTGATGCTACTCACCAGATCTAAATGGAAACTGGACTTTTTCAGTTTTCCGATTTCCTCCCGAATCAGTGGGGTTCTTCTCATTGATGTCTAGCGCGTCCCCTGAAATTTCAGAATTGATCAGATGTATTCTCAAAAAGTTATCACGATACAGACAGACAAAGAGAAATGCCATTGAGTTGTGTGGGAGGCCTTTTACTTCACTTGGCCAATTAACTTCTATAATTGGTAATTTTATCTTCATTAATAGCTGACAATTATTGGTTACTTGTTAGTCACTATTGGCTGCCAGGTGTTGGTTATTTAGTACCCAACATTAGCTGTCAGATTATTTCATAGTGACAGTGTGGAGAAATGGAAAATAAAAGTTTTGCTGAAAAATGGAAAACTGACAAAATCAGAATCTTTTCATGAAAATTTCCATTTTCAAAGAACAGCCAAATGTTAGTATCTCTTGGGTTTCTCTCTTCACATTTTTAGGGAGCTATCATTGTTTCTCAGGTTTCAATCTTCAGTTTTCCGTCTTTGTCACCTGTGGGGGGATCTTTTGTTCAAGATGGAAAAAAAATTCCTTGTCTCTCTCTCGCTGCATCGCAGATGTTCGTTCATGTTGCGAAGGAGGTCGGAGAGACCTGCAGCCTGCCCCCAATCCAGGTGAGTCCTCGTTTCCCATCAACCCAATGCTGGTTCCACCCCCCACTCCCATCACCCCCACCTGATTCTTATTATTCATTGTCTCTATTGCCAGAGCACCTCAGACCCCCCCTTCCTAGACCAGAACCCCATTGTGCCAGGTGCTGGTCAAACCCCGAACAAACAGCCAGTCCCTGCTCCCATTATTCTACCTCTATGCTCACGTCATGCCAAGGATCTCGATGTCGGTGGCTGGGTTCGACGACAGCCTCCAGCTCTGGTCTCCTCTCTGTGCTCCCAGCCCCAGTGTGACCCTTCTCCTGCGCTCTCTGTTGCAGGGTCTGGACCTGTTGGTGTGAGATTGGCAGCTCTCCGAAGCCTACGGCGCAGAAGAGGGATAGGAGTATCTCAAAGACATCACACAGAAAAGGACCTAGGGGTCACAGTGGACGAGAAGCTGGATATGAGTCAACAGTGTGCTCTTGTTGCCAAGAAGGCTAACGGCATTTTGGGCTGTATAAGTAGGGGCATTGCCAGCAGATCGAGGGACGTGATCGTTCCCCTTTATTCGACATTGGTGAGGCCTCATCTGGAGTACTGTGTCCAGTTTTGGGCCCCACACTACAAGAAGGATGTGGAAAAATTGGAAAGAGTCCAGCGGCGGGCAACAAAAATGATTAGGGGTCTGGAGCGCATGACTTATGAGGAGAGGCTGAGGGAACTGGGATTGTTTAGTCTCCAGAAGAGAAGAGTGAGGGGGGATTTGATAGCAGCCTTCAACTACCTGAAGGGGGGTTCCAAAGAGGATGGAACTCGGCTGTTCTGAATGGTGGCAGATGACAGAACAAGGAGCAATGGTCTCAAGTTGCAGTGGGGGAGGTCTAGGTTGGATATTAGGAAACACTATTTCACTAGGAGGGTGGTGAAGCACTGGAATGCGTTACCTAGGGAGGTGGTGGAGTCTCTTTATTTGGAGGTTTTTAAGGCCCGGCTTGACAAAGCCCTGGCTGGGATGATTTAGTTGGGAATTGGTCCTGCTTTGAGCAGGGGGTTGGACTAGATGACCTCCTGAGGTCCCTTCCAACTCTGATATTCTATGATTCTATGACCTAGGGAGGTGGTGGAGTCTCCTTCCTTGGAGGTTTTTAAGGCCCGGGTTGACAAAGCCCTGGCTGGGATGATTTAGTTGGGAATTGGTCCTCCTTTGAGCACGGGGTTGGACTAGATGACCTCCTGAGGTCCCTTCCAACCCTGATATTCTATGATTCTATGAAGTGGCTAGGCAAGTCTCCCCAGGTATAAGGAGTCGAGTCCTTCACGCTGTCTGGACTGATTTCCAGGAGATCCCTCAGCCTGAGCTTCGTGTTTCTGAAGTTCATGATTCTCAGCTAGGACAGGACCGTCTTCACGGCTCTTCTCCCTGCAGACGGACACGAAGGCGTCGCCACCCAGGATGGCGTCACAGCTCAGCGCCAGCTGCACCTTGGCCTCCTCTATGTCTCCGTTCCCAAGATTTAGGCCGGCCTCCTCTATGTCTCCGTTCCCAAGATTTAGGCCTCAAGGCTTCACCCCCCTGAGGAAGAATCTCCCCATGCGCCCAGTCACAGACCAGGGAAATAGCTATAGTCCCAGCGGTGATTCCTCCTGCAGCTGGGACTGGGCCTGGCCCTGCCATGCTCACCTCCGGAAGCTGAGGCCAGTGTGTGAATACAGGGACAGACACCAGCCTTTTCCAAACGCCAGCTCCATTCATCTCAACGGAGGGGCCCAAAGCCTAAGAAGCAAAGGGATCTAACCCACCCAACCGTTCACACGCCTCTGTCTCAGCTAACACTTAGGGAGGCTTCCCTTACCCAGACCCCACTCCCCACTCCCGGGGCTGGGTGTCCCACACCGAGGTGTAGGTGGTGCAACCTCGTGGTCAAAGCAAGAGTCTGGCCTAGTGGTCAAAGCAGAGCTGGAGGGCAGAAACAGAGGTGTGGTTGGGAGGCCAGCCAAGGGTAAGAGCCAGGGGTTCAAGGCAGGCAGGGCGTAGGGCTGGAGTGGAGCAGCCAAGGGGTTGAGCCGGGGCTGGACAGGAAACAGGTCTGACACAGCTAATACATGAAGTGTTTGTAAAACAGTCCTGGCACCTTCCACATCCTTCACAGATGGACAATACACAGGGGATGGGCAGGCGCTCGGGCGCAGCAGGTGTATGGAGATGGAGACGCTGGATGGAAGAACCAGGGGAATGTGGAGGGCCCTGACTGACTTCCTCATCGGCCGAGTCAGCCCGTGGTCAGGGATGGAATGGGCCATGGAGACCCAGCTCCTGTTTCCCGTATCTGGACCGTATCTGCAGGAACTTTGTTGGGAGAGGTCTCTGGAGCCTCAGGTCTGCTCCCCTCCACTGATGCGGCAGGTCCTGGTGTCTCGGCTCTGCTCTCCAGTGTTGAGGCAGAGTCTGGAGTTGCCCCATCTAAGGATCCAGAAGAGAAACCTGCTCAGATGCCTTCGATCAGCGGTTCTCAAACTGTGGGTCAGGACCCCAAAGTGGGTCACAACCCCATTTTAATGGGGTCACCAGGGCTGGTGTTAGACTTGCTGGGCCCAGAGCCCAAAGCCAAAGCCCCAGCCCCACCTCCTTGGGTAGCGGGACCAGAGGTGAAAGTAAGCCGGTACGGCCCGGAACGGCGTACCAGCAAGAGCCAGTACGCCGTGCCGGACCAGACTGACTGGTGATTTAAAGGGCCCGAGGCTCCCTGCAGTGGCCAGAGCCCTGGGCCCTTTAAATCACCTCCTAAGCCCCGCTGGCAGAGCCCTGGGGTAGCGGCGGCAGGGCTCCGGCCGCTGCGGGGAGCCCCTGGCCCTTTAAAGCACCGCCCGAGCCCCGCTGCCGGAGCCCTGGGGTAGCGGCGGCAGGGCTCCCATAGTGATTTAAAGGGCCTGGAGCTCCGCTGTGGTAGCGGTGGGAGCCCTGGGCCCTTTAAATCACCCCGAGCCCTGAGGCTCCCAGCCGCCTCTGCAGCTGGGAGCTCAGGGGGTGATTTAAAGGGCCCGGGGAATTTAAAGGCCCCGCCTCTTCCGGTTGAGGCCACGCCCCCTGCACAGGACTCCGGAGTACCGGTAAGTCCTTTAAGTTACTTTCACCCCTGAGCGGGACCCAGTCTTCAGTATTAGCCCTGCGTGGCAGGGCTCAGATTAGAGGTCCCCCTGCTGGGGCTAAAGCCCTTGAGCTTCGGCTTTTCCCCCTCCCATACCCTGACCGAGGTGGCAAGGCCCAGGCTTTGGTCCCCGCTCCTGGGATCGTGAAGTAATTTTTGTTGTCAGAAGGGGGTCACAGTGCAATGAAGTTTGAGAACCCCTGACCTAGACCTTCCCAGTGCCCCTGTGTCCTCAGTGTCTGTCTCCCACAGCCCCATGTTAGGTGGGGTGAGGGTGCAGGACTGACAGATGGAGCATGAACCAAGGCAGAGCCATGGAATGGGAGTTGTGTTTGCAGCCCAGACACCAGGGTGATGGAAGCCCGGGACACACACAACAGGTTGCATTCCATTCACTACAGATGGTATAAACTTTTATACAGGGTAAGCTCATGTTGTTCGCCCTCTTTCTCAAAGTAAAGAGAGAGATGCACAGCTGCTTGCCCCTCCCCCCCAGGTAACAATGATGATTTTGTTTAGTATAAAAGGTAGGATTGAAGTGGTCATAAGAGATAGGAGCCAGAACAAAGCAGGTTACTAAGCAGAAATAAGCAGAACATGCAAACGAAACTAGATTCACTAAAAACTGGTTACAAATAATAAGTTCTCGCCCTAGATGTGGTTCTAATAATCTTTGCGCAGACTGGACGCCTTTCCAGCCTGGGTCCAGCCCTGCCTCCTGTTCAGCCTTAGACGTTTCCAGCAGTCATCTTGGGTGGGGTCCCCAGGGAGAACTGGCCACCTGGATGATCTCACTCCTCACCCTTAAATAGGATTGGCATCAGGCGGGAGTCCACTGTTTCAATTTGACCCCTTCCCAGCTCCTCATGGAAAAGTACATGGTTTAAGATGGATTCCAGTATCAGGTGACATGGTCACATGACTCTGCAAGACCCCTGATAGCCCCTTCCCATGGGCTTACAGGAAAAACAAGTCCAGTTTACAGTTCATTGGCAAGAAAACAATGGGCCATCAAGATCCTGAAGTACCTTTAATGGCCCTCACTTAGCATGACTACATTGATTCCTCCTGTCTTCAACACTGGGCTGGACTCTTCCTAAGGGCCATTGACTGGGGGGGGAGCGGGTGGCTCAGTGGTAGGGGTTTTGGGAGCCCCAATTGTACCAGGCGCTGCACAGACAAGAGATAGTCCCAGTGCCAAAGAGCTCACAGTGTAAACAGACAAGTTTTATCTTCCCCATTTTGTACATGGGGAAACTGAGCCCCAGAGACATGCAGTGACTTGTCCAATCACATGAAGCATCTATGGCAGACCCAGGCATAGAACCCAGGAGTCCTGGCTCTCAGCCCTGCACTCGGGTGACAAGATCTGCTCAATTCTTCCTGCATTTCACCAGCATTCTCCTATCATTCCTACAAACCTAGCCCGGAGCCTTGAAAACTGTCCATCCCCGGGACAGTATACATTCCACACATACCCTGGATCATTCCCAGAGGCGCAGTGGGGCCTGGGAGCCAGGACTCCTGGGTTCTGTGCTTGACTCTGGAGACTTTGGGATTGTCACCTCAATCTGGCTGCTCAGCGGGGTGGAGAATGTCATACAGGTCCCTCTCTCTTTTAGTCTGCAGAAGAGAAGAACGAGAGGGGATTTGATAGCTGCTTTCAACTACCTGAAGGGGGGTCCCAAAGAGGATGGATCTCGGCTCTTCTCAGTGGTGGCAGATGACAGAAGGAGGAGCAATGGTCTCAAGTTGCAGTGAGAGAGGTCTAGGTTGGATATTAGGAAACACTATTTCACTAGGAGGGTGGTGAAGCACTGGAATGGGTTACCTAGGGAGGTGGTGGAATCTCCTTCCTTAGAGGTTTTTTAGGTCCGGCTTGACAAAGCCCTGGCTGGGATGATTTAGTTGGGGTTGGTCCTGCTTTGAGCAGGGGGTTGGACTAGATGACCTCCTGAGGTCCCTTTCAACCCTGATATCCTATGATTCTCCTCTCAGGGGCTCGGACTCCAATCCAGCCCCAGGGCAGGGGACTGGTTGACTCTGGGGTGTGGAGAATGGGACATTGGGCATTTCCCCTCTAGGATGTGACAGCTCCAACAGTGTGTCAGCTGTTTATGAAGTGTTGCCAATTGCAGTTCACACCTTTGGGCTAAGCAGAGATCAGGACCGGCCCATTCCTGGCTGTGACATTTGACATTGAATCAAGTTAAGAAGTTCCTTTGTGTACGAATAACAACCCCAGAGATTGACTGTAGTCATGAGCGGCCTTTGCACCTTATCTATCTATCCCCATTCACCCCATCTATCTATCTATCTATCTATCTATCTATCTATCTATCTATCTATTTATCTATCCCCATACACCCTTCTCTATCTATCTATCTATCCCCATACACCCTTCTCTATCTATCTATCCCCATACACCCTTCTCTATCTATCTATTTATCTATCCCCATACACCCTTCTCTATCTATCTATCTATCCCCATACACCCTTCTCTATCTATCTATCTATTTATCTATGCCCATACCCCCTTCTCTATCTATCTATCTATCTATCCCTATACACCCTTCTCTATCTATCTATCTACCCCCATACACCCTTCTCTATCTATCTATCTATCCCCATACACCCTTCTCTATCTATCTATCTATCTATCCCCATACACCCTTCTCTATCTATCTATCTATCTATCTACCCCCATACCCCCTTCTCTATCTATCTATCCCTATACACCCTTCTCTATCTATCTACCCCCATACACCCTTCTCTATCTATCTATCTATCTATCTATCCCCATACACCCTTCTCTATCTATCTATCTATCCATCCCCATACACCCCCTCTATCTATCTATCTATCCCCATACACCCTTCTCTATCTATCTATCTATCCATCCCCATACACCCCCTCTATCTATCTATCTACCCCCATACACCCTTCTCTATCTATCTATCTATCTACCCCCATATACCCTTCTCTATCTATCTACCCCCATACACCCTTCTCTATCTATCTATCTACCCCCATACACCCTTCTCTATCTATCTATCTATCCGCATACACCCTTCTCTATCTATCTATCTATCCCCATACACCCTTCTCTATCAATCTATCTATCTATCTATCCCCATACACCCCCTCTATCTATCTATCCCCATACACCCTTCTCTATCTATTTATCTATCTATCCCCATACACCCCCTCTATCTATCTATCTATCTATCTATCCCCATACACCCTTCTCTATCTATCTATCTATCTATCCCCATACACCCTTCTCTATCTATCTATCTATCTATCCCCATACACCCTTCTCTATCTATCTATCTATACCCATACACCCCCTCTAACTATCTATCTATCTATCCCCATACACCCTTCTCTATCTATCTATCCCCATACACCCTTCTCTATCTATCTATCTATCTATCCCCATACACCCCCTCTATCTATCTATCTATCCCCATACACCCTTCTCTATCTATCTATCTATCTATCTACCCCCATACACCCTTCTCTATCTATCCCCATACACCCCCTCTATCTATCTATCTATCCCCCTACACCCTTCTCTATCTATCTATCTATCCCCCTACACCCTTCTCTATCTATCTATCTATCTATCTACCCCCATACACCCTTCTCTATCTATCTATCTATCTATCCCCATACACCCTTCTCTATCTATCTATCTATCTATCCCCATACACCTTTCTCTATCTATCTATCTACCCCCATACACCTTTCTCTATCTATCTATCTATCTATCTATCTATCCCCATCCATCCTTCTCTATCTATCTATCCCCATCCACCCTTCTCTATCTATCTATCTATCCCCATACACCCTTCTCTATCTATCTATCTATCTATCCCCATACACCTTTCTCTATCTATCTATCTACCCCCATACACCCTTCTCTATCTATCTATCTATCTATCCCCATCCACCCTTCTCTATCTATCTACCCCATCCACCCTTCTCTATCTATGTATCTATCTACCCCCATACACCCTTCTCTATTGATCTATCTATCTATCCCCATACACCCTTCTCTATCTATCTATCTATCCCCATCCACCCTTCTCTATCTATCTATCTATCTATCCCCATACACCCTTCTCTATCTATCTATCTAACCCCATACACCCTTCTCTATCTATCTATCCCCATACACCCTTCTCAATCTATCTATCTATCTACCCACATCCATCCTTCTCTATCTATCTATCTATCCCCATCCACCCTTCTCTATCTATCTATCTATCCCCATCCACCCTTCTCTATCTATCTATCTATCCATCCACATCCACCCTTCTCTATCTATCTATCTATCTATCTATCTATCTATCTATCCCCATACACCCTTCTCTATCTATCTATCTATCCCCATACACCCTTCTCTATCTATCTATCTATCCCCATACACCCTTCTCTATCTATCTATCTATCTATCCCCATACACCCTTCTCTATCTATCTATCTATCTACCCCCATACACCCTTCTCTATCTATCTATCTATCTATCTATCTATCCCCATACACCCTTCTCTATCTATCTATCTACCCCCATCCACCCTTCTCTATTTATCTATCTATCCCCATCCACCCTTCTCTATCTATCTATCCCCATCCACCCTTCTCTATCTATCTATCTATCTATCCCCATACACCCTTCTCTATCTATCTATCCCCATACACCCCCTCTAACTATCTATCTATCTATCCCCATACACCCTTCTCTATCTATCTATCCCCATACACCCTTCTCTATCTATCTATCTATCTATCTATCTATCTATCCCCATACACCCCCTCTATCTATCTATCTATCCCCATACACCCTTCTCTATCTATCTATCTATCTACCCCCATACACCCTTCTCTATCTATCTATCCCCATACACCCCCTCTATCTATCTATCTATCCCCATACACCCTTCTCTATCTATCTATCCCCCTACACCCTTCTCTATCTATCTATCTATCCCCCTACACCCTTCTCTATCTATCTATCTATCTATCTATCCCCATACACCCTTCTCTATCTATCTATCTACCCCCATACACCTTTCTCTATCTATCTATCTATCTATCTATCTATCCCCATCCATCCTTCTCTATCTATCTATCCCCATCCACCCTTCTCTATCTATCTATCTATCCCCATACACCCTTCTCTATCTATCTATCTATCTATCTATCCCCATACACCTTTCTCTATCTATCTATCTACCCCCATACACCTTTCTCTATCTATCTATCTATCCCCATACACCCTTCTCTATCTATCTATCTATCCCCATCCACCCTTCTCTATCTATCTATCCCCATCCACCCTTCTCTATCTATCTATCTATCTACCCCCATACACCCTTCTCTATTGATCTATCTATCCCCATACACCCTTCTCTATCTATCTATCTATCTATCCCCATCCACCCTTCTCTATCTATCTATCTATCTATCCCCATACACCCTTCTCTATCTATCTATCTATCTAACCCCATACACCCTTCTCTATCTATCTATCCCCATACACCCTTCTCAATCTATCTATCTATCTACCCACATCCATCCTTCTCTATCTATCTATCTATCTATCCCCATCCACCCTTCTCTATCTATCTATCTATCCCCATCCACCCTTCTCTATCTATCTATCTATCCCCATCCACCCTTCTCTATCTATCTATCCCCATCCACCCTTCTCTATCTATCTATCTATCTATCTATCCCCATACACCCTTCTCTATCTATCTATCTATCTATCCCCATACACCCTTCTCTATCTATCTATCTATCCCCATACACCCTTCTCTATCTATCTATCTATCTATCTATCCCCATACACCCTTCTCTATCTATCTATCTATCTACCCCCATACACCCTTCTCTATCTATCTATCTATCTATCTATCCCCATACACCCTTCTCTATCTATCTATCTACCCCCATCCACCCTTCTCTATTTATCTATCTATCCCCATCCACCCTTCTCTATCTATCTATCTATCCCCATCCACCCTTCTCTATCTATCTATCTATCTATCTATCCCCATACACCCTTCTCTATCTATCTATCTATCCCCATACACCCTTCTCTATCTATCTATCTATCCCCATTCACCCCATCTATCTATCCCCATACACCCTTCTCTATCGATCTATCTATCTATCTATCCCCATACACCCTTCTCTATCTATCTATCTACCCCCATACACCCTTCTCTATCTATCTATCTATCTACCCCCATACACCCTTCTCTATCTATCTATCTATCCCCATACACCCCCTCTATCTATCTATCTATCCCCATACACCCTTCTCTATCTATCTATCTATCTATCCCCATACACCCTTCTCTATCTATCTATCTACCCCCATACACCCTTCTCTATCTATCTATCTACCCCCATACACCCTTCTCTATCTATCTATCTATCCCCATACACCCCCTCTATCTATCTATCTATCCCCATACACCCTTCTCTATCTATCTATCTATCTATCCCCATACACCCTTCTCTATCTATCTATCCCCATACACCCCCTCTATCTATCTATCTATCCCCATACACCCTTCTCTATCTATCTATCTATCCCCATACACCCTTCTCTATCTATCTATCTATCTATCCCCATACACCCTTCTCTATCTATCTACCCCCATACACCCTTCTCAATCTATCTATCTATCCCCATACACCCTTCTCTATCTATCTATCTATCTATCTACCCCCATACACCTTTCTCTATCTATCTATCTATCTATCTATCTATCCCCATACACCCTTCTCTATCTATCTATCTACCCCCATACACCCTTCTCTATCGATCTATCTATCTACCCCCATACACCTTTCTCTATCTATCTATCTATCCCCATACACCCTTCTCTAGCTATCTATCTATCCCCATCCATCCTTCTCTATCTATCTATCTATCTACCCCCATACACCCTTCTCTATCGATCTATCTATCTATCTATCCCCATACACCTTTCTCTATCTATCTATCTATCCCCATACACCCTTCTCTATCTATCTATCTATCTATCTATCCCCATACACCCCATCTATCTATCTATCTATCCCCATCCACCCTTCTCTATCTATCTATCTATCTATCCCCATACCCCCTTCTCTATCTATCTATCTATCCCCATACCCCCTTCTCTATCTATCTATCTATCTACCCACATACACTCTTCTCTATCTATCTACCCCCATACACCCTTCTCTATCTATCTATCTATCTATCCCCATACACCCTTCTCTATCTATCTATCTATCCCCATACACCCTTCTCTATCTATCTATCTACCCCCATACACCCTTCTCTATCTATCTATCTATCCCCATACACCCTTCTCTATCTATCTACCCCCATCCACCCTTCTCTATTTATCTATCTATCCCCATCCACCCTTCTCTATCTATCTATCTATCCCCATCCACCCTTCTCTATCTATCTATCTATCTATCTATCCCCATACACCCTTCTCTATCTATCTATCTATCCCCATACACCCTTCTCTATCTATCTATCTATCCCCATACACCCCCTCTATCTATCTATCCCCATACACCCTTCTCTATCTATTTATCTATCTATCCCCATACACCCCCTCTATCTATCTATCTATCTATCTATCCCCATACACCCTTCTCTATCTATCTATCTATCTACCCCCATACACCCTTCTCTATCTATCCCCATCCACCCTTCTCTATCTATCTATCCCCATCCACCCTTCTCTATCTATCTATCGATCTATCTATCTACCCCATCCACCCTTCTCTATCTATCTATCGATCTATCTATCTATCCCCATCCACCCTTCTCTATCTATCTATCGATCTATCTATCTATCCCCATCCACCCTTCTCTATCGATCTATCTATCCCCATCCACCCTTCTCTATCTATCTACCCCCATCCACCCTTCTCTATCTATCTATCGATCTATCTATCTATCCCCATCCACCCTTCTCTATCTATCTATCGATCTATCTATCTATCCCCATCCACCCTTCTCTATCGATCTATCTATCTATCCCCATCCACCCTTCTCTATCTATCTATCTACCCCCATCCACCCTTCTCTATCTATCTATCTACCCCCATCCACGCTTCTCTATCTATCTATCTATCTACCCCCATCCACCCTTCTCTATCTATCTAACCCCATCCACCCTTCTCTATCTATCTATCTCCATCCACCGTTCTCTATCTATCTACCCCCATACACCCTTCTCTATCTATCTATCTATCTATCCCCATACACCCGTCTCTATCTATCTATCTATCTACCCCCATACACCCTTCTCTATCTATCTATCTATCTACCCCCATACACCCTTCTCTATCTATCTATCTATCCCCATACACCCTTCTCTATCTATCTGTCTATCCCCATACACTCTTCTCTATCTATTTATCTATCTATCCCCATACACCCCCTCTATCTATCTATCTATCTATCCCCATACACCCTTGTCTATCTATCTACCCCCATACACCCGTCTCTATCTATCTATCTATCTACCCCCATACACACTTCTCTATCTATCTATCTACCCCCATACACCCTTCTCTATCTATCTATCTATCTATCTATCCCCATAAACCCTTCTCTATCTATCTATCTACCCCCATGCACCCTTCTCTATCTATCTATCTATCTATCTACCCCCATACACCCTTCTCTATCTATCTACCCCCATACACCCTTCTCTATCTATCTATCCCCATCCACCCTTTTCTATCTATCCCCATCCACCCTTCTCTATCTATCTACCCCCATCCACGCTTCTCTATCTATCTACCCCCATCCACGCTTCTCTATCTATCTATCTATCTATCTATCCCCATACACCCGTCTCTATCTATCTATCTACCCCCATACACCCTTCTCTATCTATCTATCTATCTACCCCCATACACCCTTCTCTATCTATCTATCTATCCCCATACACCCTTCTCTATCTATCTGTCTATCCCCATACACTCTTCTCTATCTATTTATCTATCTATCCCCATACACCCTTGTCTATCTATCTACCCCCATACACCCGTCTCTATCTATCTATCTATCTACCCCCATACACCCTTCTCTATCTATCTATCTACCCCCATACACCCTTCTCTATCTATCTATCTACCCCCATACACCCTTCTCTATCTATCTATCTATCTATCCCCATACACCCTTCTCTATCTATCTATCTATCTACCCCCATACACCCTTCTCTATCTATCTATCTATCTACCCCCATACACCCTTCTCTATCTATCTATCTATCTACCCCCATACACCCTTCTCTATCTATCTATCCCCATCCACCCTTTTCTATCTATCCCCATCCACCCTTCTCTATCTATCTACCCCCATCCACGCTTCTCTATCTATCTACCCCCATCCACCCTTCTCTATCTATCTATCTACCCCCATCCACCCTTCTCTATCTATCTATCTATCTATCCCCATCCACCCTTCTCTATCTATCTATCTATCCCCATACACCCTTCTCTATCTATCTATCTACCCCCATACACCCTTCTCTATCTATCTATCTATCCCCATACACCCTTCTCTATCTATCTACCCCCATCCACCCTTCTCTATTTATCTATCTATCCCCATCCACCCTTCTCTATCTATCTATCTATCCCCATCCACCCTTCTCTATCTATCTATCTATCTATCTATCCCCATACACCCTTCTCTATCTATCTATCTATCCCCATACACCCTTCTCTATCTATCTATCTATCCCCATACACCCCCTCTATCTATCTATCCCCATACACCCTTCTCTATCTATTTATCTATCTATCCCCATACACCCCCTCTATCTATCTATCTATCTATCTATCCCCATACACCCTTCTCTATCTATCTATCTATCTACCCCCATACACCCTTCTCTATCTATCCCCATCCACCCTTCTCTATCTATCTATCCCCATCCACCCTTCTCTATCTATCTATCGATCTATCTATCTACCCCATCCACCCTTCTCTATCTATCTATCGATCTATCTATCTATCCCCATCCACCCTTCTCTATCTATCTATCGATCTATCTATCTATCCCCATCCACCCTTCTCTATCGATCTATCTATCTATCCCCATCCACCCTTCTCTATCTATCTACCCCCATCCACCCTTCTCTATCTATCTATCGATCTATCTATCTATCCCCATCCACCCTTCTCTATCTATCTATCGATCTATCTATCTATCCCCATCCACCCTTCTCTATCGATCTATCTATCTATCCCCATCCACCCTTCTCTATCTATCTATCTACCCCCATCCACCCTTCTCTATCTATCTATCTACCCCCATCCACGCTTCTCTATCTATCTATCTATCTACCCCCATCCACCCTTCTCTATCTATCTAACCCCATCCACCCTTCTCTATCTATCTATCTCCATCCACCGTTCTCTATCTATCTACCCCCATACACCCTTCTCTATCTATCTATCTATCTATCCCCATACACCCGTCTCTATCTATCTATCTATCTACCCCCATACACCCTTCTCTATCTATCTATCTATCTACCCCCATACACCCTTCTCTATCTATCTATCTATCCCCATACACCCTTCTCTATCTATCTGTCTATCCCCATACACTCTTCTCTATCTATTTATCTATCTATCCCCATACACCCCCTCTATCTATCTATCTATCTATCCCCATACACCCTTGTCTATCTATCTACCCCCATACACCCGTCTCTATCTATCTATCTATCTACCCCCATACACACTTCTCTATCTATCTATCTACCCCCATACACCCTTCTCTATCTATCTATCTATCTATCTATCCCCATAAACCCTTCTCTATCTATCTATCTACCCCCATGCACCCTTCTCTATCTATCTATCTATCTATCTACCCCCATACACCCTTCTCTATCTATCTACCCCCATACACCCTTCTCTATCTATCTATCCCCATCCACCCTTTTCTATCTATCCCCATCCACCCTTCTCTATCTATCTACCCCCATCCACGCTTCTCTATCTATCTACCCCCATCCACGCTTCTCTATCTATCTATCTATCTATCTATCCCCATACACCCGTCTCTATCTATCTATCTACCCCCATACACCCTTCTCTATCTATCTATCTATCTACCCCCATACACCCTTCTCTATCTATCTATCTATCCCCATACACCCTTCTCTATCTATCTGTCTATCCCCATACACTCTTCTCTATCTATTTATCTATCTATCCCCATACACCCCCTCTATCTATCTATCTATCCCCATACACCCTTGTCTATCTATCTACCCCCATACACCCGTCTCTATCTATCTATCTATCTACCCCCATACACCCTTCTCTATCTATCTATCTACCCCCATACACCCTTCTCTATCTATCTATCTACCCCCATACACCCTTCTCTATCTATCTATCTATCTATCCCCATACACCCTTCTCTATCTATCTATCTATCTACCCCCATACACCCTTCTCTATCTATCTATCTATCTACCCCCATACACCCTTCTCTATCTATCTACCCCCATACACCCTTCTCTATCTATCTATCCCCATCCACCCTTTTCTATCTATCCCCATCCACCCTTCTCTATCTATCTACCCCCATCCACGCTTCTCTATCTATCTACCCCCATCCACCCTTCTCTATCTATCTATCTACCCCCATCCACCCTTCTCTATCTATCTATCTATCTATCCCCATCCACCCTTCTCTATCTATCTATCTATCCCCATACACCCTTCTCTATCTATCTATCTATCTATCCCCATACACCCTTCTCTATCGATCTATCTATCTACCCCCATACACCCTTCTCTATCGATCTATCTATCTAGCTATCTATCTACCCCCATACACCCTTCTCTATCTATCTATCTATCCCCATACACCCTTCTCTATCTATCTGTCTATCCCCATACACTCTTCTCTATCTATTTATCTATCTATCCCCATACACCCCCTCTATCTATCTATCTATCCCCATACACCCTTGTCTATCTATCTACCCCCATACACCCGTCTCTATCTATCTATCTATCTACCCCCATACACCCGTCTCTATCTATCTATCTATCTACCCCCATAGACCCTTCTCTATCTATCTATCTACCCCCATACACCCTTCTCTATCTATCTATCTATCTATCTATCCCCATACACCCTTCTCTATCTATCTATCTATCTACCCCCATACACCCTTCTCTATCTATCTATCTACCCCCATACACCCTTCTCTATCTATCTACCCCCATACACCCTTCTCTATCTATCTATCCCCATCCACCCTTTTCTATCTATCCCCATCCACCCTTCTCTATCTATCTACCCCCATCCACGCTTCTCTATCTATCTACCCCCATCCACCCTTCTCTATCTATCTATCTACCCCCATCCACCCTTCTCTATCTATCTATCTACCCCCATCCACCCTTCTCTATCTATCTATCTATCCCCATCCACCCTTCTCTATCTATCTATCTATCTATCCCCATCCACCCTTCTCTATCTATCTATCTATCTATCCCCATACACCCTTCTCTATCGATCTATCTATCTACCCCCATACACCCTTCTCTATCGATCTATCTATCTAGCTATCTATCTACCCCCATACACCCTTCTCTATCGATCTATCTACCCCCATACACCCTTCTCTATCTATCTATCCCCATACACCCTTCTCTATCTATCTATCTATCTATCCCCATACACCCTTCTCTATCTATCTATCTATCCATCCCCATACACCCTTCTCTATCGATCTATCTATCTATCTACCCCCATACACCCTTCTCTATCTATCTATCTATCTATCCCCATACACCCTTCTCTATCTATCTATCTACCCCCATACACCCTTCTCTATCTATCTATCTATCCCCATCCACCCTTCTCTATCTATCTATCTATCTATCCCCATCCACCCTTCTCTATCTATCTATCTATCCCCATACACCCTTCTCTATCTATCTATCTATCTATCTATCCCCATACACCCTTCTCTATCTATCTATCTATCCCCATTCACCCCATCTATCTATCTATCTATCCACATACACCCTTCTCTATCTATCTATCTACCCCCATACACCCTTCTCTATCTATCTATCTATCTACCCCCATACACCCTTCTCTATCTATCTACCCCCATACACCCTTCTCTATCTATCTGTCTATCTATCTATCCCCATACACCCGTCTCTATCTATCTATCCCCATACACCCTTCGATATCGATCTATCTATCTATCTATCCCCATACACCCTTCTCTATCTATCTATCTACCCCCATACACCCTTCTCTATCTATCTATCTATCTATCTACCCCCATACACCCTTCTCTATCTATCTATCTATCCCCATACACCCCCTCTATCTATCTATCTATCCCCATACACCCTTCTCTATCTATCTATCTATCTATCTATCTATCCCCATACACCCTTCTCTATCTATCTATCTACCCCCATACACCCTTCTCTATCTATCTATCTACCCCCATACACCCTTCTCTATCTATCTACCCCCATACACCCTTCTCTATCTATCTATCTACCCCCATACACCCTTCTCTATCTATCTATCTATCCCCATTCACCCTCTCTATCTATCTATCTATCCCCATACACCCTCTCTATCTATCTATCCCCATACACCCTCTCTATCTATCTATCTATCTATCGCCATACACCCTTCTCTATCTATCTATCTATCTATCCCCATACACCCTTCTCTATCTATCTATCCCCATACACCCCCTCTATCTATCTATCTATCCCCATACACCCTTCTCTATCTATCTATCCCCATCCATCCTTCTCTATCTATCTATCTATCTACCCCCATACACCCTTCTCTATCGATCTATCTATCTATCCCCATACACCCTTCTCTATCGATCTATCTATCTATCCCCATACACCCTTCTCTATCTATCTATCATCTATCTATCCCCATACACCCTTCTCTATCTATCTATCTATCTATCCCCATACACCCTTCTCTATCTATCTATCTATCCCCATACACCCTTCTCTATCTATCTATCTATCCCCATACACCCCATCTATCTATCTATCTATCCCCATCCACCCTTCTCTATATATCTATCTATCCCCATACCCCCTTCTCTATCTATCTATCTATCCCCATACCCCCTTCTCTATCTATCTATCTATCTATCTACCCACATACACTCTTCTCTATCTATCTATCTACCCCCATACACCCTTCTCTATCTATCTATCTATCTACCCCCATACACCCTTCTCTATCTATCTATCTATCCCCATACACCCTTCTCTATCTATCTATCTACCCCCATACACTCTTCTCTATCTATCTATCTATCTACCCCCATACACCCTTCTCTATTTATCTATCTATCCCCATACACCCCCTCTATCTATCTATCTATCTATCCCCATACACCCTTCTCTATCTATCTATCTACCCCCATACACCCGTCTCTATCTATCTATCTATCTACCCCCATACACCCTTCTCTATCTATCTATCTACCCCCATACACCCTTCTCTATCTATCTATCTACCCCCATACACCCTTCTCTATCTATCTATCCCCATACACCCCCTCTATCTATCTATCCCCATACACCCTTCTCTATCTATCTATCTATCCCCATACACCCCCTCTATCTATCTATCTATCTATCCCCATACACCCTTCTCTATCTATCTATCTACCCCCATCCACCCTTCTCTATCTATCTATCCCCATCCACCCTTCTCTATCTATCTATCCCCATCCACCCTTCTCTATCTATCTATCGATCTATCTATCTATCCCCATCCACCCTTCTCTATCTATCTATCGATCTATCTATCTATCCCCATCCACCCTTCTCTATCTATCTATCGATCTATCTATCTATCCCCATCCACCCTTCTCTATCGATCTATCTATCTATCCCCATCCACCCTTCTCTATCTATCTATCTACCCCCATCCACCCTTCTCTATCTATCTATCGATCTATCTATCTATCCCCATCCACCCTTCTCTATCTATCTATCGATCTATCTATCTATCCCCATCCACCCTTCTCTATCGATCTATCTATCTATCCCCATCCACCCTTCTCTATCTATCTACCCCCATCCACCCTTCTCTATCTATCTATCTACCCCGATCCACGCTTCTCTATCTATCTATCTACCCCCATCCACCCTTCTCTATCTATCTAACCCCATCCACCCTTCTCTATCTATCTATCTATCTCCATCCACCGTTCTCTATCTATCTACCCCCATACACCCTTCTCTATCTATCTATCTATCTATCTATCCCCATACACCCGTCTCTATCTATCTATCTATCTACCCCCATACACCCTTCTCTATCTATCTATCTATCTACCCCCATACACCCTTCTCTATCTATCTATCTATCCCCATACACCCTTCTCTATCTATCTGTCTATCCCCATACACTCTTCTCTATCTATTTATCTATCTATCCCCATACACCCCCTCTATCTATCTATCTATCCCCATACACCCTTGTCTATCTATCTACCCCCATACACCCGTCTCTATCTATCTATCTATCTATCTACCCCCATACACCCTTCTCTATCTATCTATCTACCCCCATACACCCTTCTCTATCTATCTATCTATCTATCTATCCCCATACACCCTTCTCTATCTATCTATCTATCTACCCCCATACACCCTTCTCTATCTATCTACCCCCATACACCCTTCTCTATCTATCTATCCCCATCCACCCTTCTCTATCTATCCCCATCCACCCTTCTCTATCTATCTACCCCCATCCACGCTTCTCTATCTATCTACCCCCATCCACCCTTCTCTATCTATCTACCCCCATCCACCCTTCTCTATCTATCTATCTACCCCCATCCACCCTTCTCTATCTATCTATCCCCATCCACCCTTCTCTATCTATCTATCTATCCCCATACACCCTTCTCTATCTATCTATCTATCTATCTATCCCCATACACCCTTCTCTATCGATCTATCTATCTACCCCCATACACCCTTCTCTATCGATCTATCTATCTAGCTATCTATCTACCCCCATACACCCTTCTCTATCGATCTATCTATCTATCCCCATACACCCTTCTCTATCGATCTATCTATCTATCCCCATACACCCTTCTCTATCTATCTATCTATCTATCCCCATACACCCTTCTCTATCTATCTATCTATCTATCCATCCCCATACACCCTTCTCTATCGATCTATCTATCTACCCCCATACACCCTTCTCTATCTATCTATCTATCTATCCCCATACACCCTTCTCTATCTATCTATCTACCCCCATCCACCCTTCTCTATTTATCTATCTATCCCCATCCACGCTTCTCTATCTATCTATCTATCTATCCCCATCCACCCTACTCTATCTATCTATCTATCCCCATACACCCTTCTCTATCTCTCTATCCCCATTGACCCCATCTATCTATCTATCTATCCACATACACCCTTCTCTATCTATCTATCTACCCCCATACACCCTTCTCTATCTATCTATCTATCTATCTACCCCCGTACACCCGTCTCTATCTATCTATCTACCCCCATACACCCTTCTCTATCTATCTATCTATCTACCCCCTTTACCCTTCTCTATCTATCTATCTACCCCCATACACCCTTCTCTATCTATCTGTCTATCTATCTATCCCCATACACCCTTCTCTATCTATCTATCCCCATACACCCTTCTCTATCGATCTATCTATCTATCTATCCCCATACACCCTTCTCTATCTATCTATCTACCCCCATACACCCTTCTCTATCTATCTATCCCCATACACCCCCTCTATCTATCTATCTATCCCCATACACCCTTCTCTATCTATCTATCTATCTATCCCCATACACCCCCTCTATCTATCTATCTATCTATCTATCCCCATACACCCTTCTCTATCTATCTATCTACCCCCATACACCCTTCTCTATCTATCTATCTAGCCCCATACACCCTTGTCTATCTATCTATCTATCCCCATTCACCCTCTCTATCTATCTATCTATCCCCATACAGCCTCTCTATCTATCTATCTATCCCCATACACCCTTCTCTATCTATCTATCTATCTATCCCCATACACCCTTCTCTATCTATCTATCCCCATACACCCCCTCTATCTATCTATCTATCCCCATACACCCTTCTCTATCTATCTATCTATCCCCATACACCCCCTCTATCTATCTATCTACCCCCATACACCCTTCTCTATCTATCTACCCCCATAAACCCTTCTCTATCTATCTATCTATCCCTATACACCCCCTCTATCTATCTATCTATCCCCATACACCCTTCTCTATCTATCTATCCCCATACACCCCCTCTATCTATCTAGCTATCTATCTACCCCCATACACCCTTCTCTATCGATCTATCTACCCCCATACACCCTTCTCTATCTATCTATCTATCCCCATCCACCCTTCTCTATCTATCTATCGATCTATCTATCTATCCCCATCCACCCTTCTCTATCTATCTATCTATCCATCCCCATACACCCTTCTCTATCGATCTATCTATCTATCTATCCCCATACACCCTTCTCTATCGATCTATCTATCTATCTATCCCCATACACCCTTCTCTATCTATCTATCTATCTATCCCCATACACCCTTCTCTATCTATCTATCTATCTATCCCCATACACCCCCTCTATCTATCTATCCCCATACACCCTTCTCTATCTATCTATCCCCATACACCCTTCTCTATCTATCTATCTATCTATCTATCCCCATACACCCTTCTCTATCTATCTATCTACCCCCATACACCCTTCTCTATCTATCTATCTATCCCCATCCACCCTTCTCTATCTATCTATCGATCTATCTATCTATCCCCATCCACCCTTCTCTATCTATCTATCGATCTATCTATCTATCCCCATCCACCCTTCTCTATCTATCTATCGATCTATCTATCTATCCCCATCCACCCTTCTCTATCTATCTATCGATCTATCTATCTATCCCCATCCACCCTTCTCTATCGATCTATCTACCCCCATACACCCTTCTCTATCGATCTATCTATCTAGCTATCTATCTACCCCCATACACCCTTCTCTATCGATCTATCTATCTATCCCCATACACCCTTCTCTATCGATCTATCTATCTATCTATCCCCATACACCCTTCTCTATCTATCTATCTATCTATCCATCCCCATACACCCTTCTCTATCGATCTATCTATCTATCTACCCCCATACACCCTTCTCTATCTATCTATCTATCTATCCCCATACACCCTTCTCTATCTATCTATCTACCCCCATCCACCCTTCTCTATTTATCTATCTATCCCCATCCACCCTTCTCTATCTATTATCTATCTATCCCCATCCACCCTTCTCTATCTATCTATCTATCTATCCCCATACACCCTTCTCTATCTATCTATCTATCTATCCCCATACACCCTTCTCTATCTATCTATCTATCCCCATTGACCCCATCTATCTATCTATCTATCCCCATCCACCCTTCTCTATCTATTATCTATCTATCCCCATCCACCCTTCTCTATCTATCTATCTATCTATCTATCCCCATACACCCTTCTCTATCTATCTATCTATCTATCTACCCCCATACACCCTTCTCTATCTATCTATCTATCTATCTACCCCCATACACCCGTCTCTATCTATCTATCTACCCCCATACACCCTTCTCTATCTATCTATCTATCTACCCCCTTTACCCTTCTCTATCTATCTATCTATCCCCATACACCCTTCTCTATCTATCTGTCTATCTATCTATCCCCATACACCCTTCTCTATCTATCTATCCCCATACACCCTTCTCTATCGATCTATCTATCTATCTATCTATCCCCATACACCCTTCTCTATCTATCTATCTACCCCCATACACCCTTCTCTATCTATCTATCTATCTACCCCCATACACCCTTCTCTATCTATATATCTATCCCCATACACCCCCTCTATCTATCTATCTATCCCCATACACCCTTCTCTATCTATCTATCCATCCCCATACACCCTTCTCTATCTATCTATCTATCTATCCCCATACACCCTTCTCTATCGATCTATCTATCTATCTATCCCCATACACCCTTCTCTATCTATCTATCTATCCCCATACACCCTTCTCTATCTATCTATCTATCTATCCCCATACACCCCCTCTATCTATCTATCCCCATACACCCTTCTCTATCTATCTATCCCCATACACCCCCTCTATCTATCTATCTATCTATCCCCATACACCCTTCTCTATCTATCTATCTACCCCCATACACCCTTCTCTATCTATCTATCGATCTATCTATCTATCCCCATCCACCCTTCTCTATCTATCTATCGATCTATCTATCTATCCCCATCCACCCTTCTCTATCTATCTATCGATCTATCTATCTATCCCCATCCACCCTTCTCTATCTATCTATCGATCTATCTATCTATCCCCATCCACCCTTCTCTATCGATCTATCTATCTACCCCCATACACCCTTCTCTATCGATCTATCTATCTAGCTATCTATCTACCCCCATACACCCTTCTCTATCGATCTATCTATCTATCCCCATACACCCTTCTCTATCGATCTATCTATCTATCCCCATACACCCTTCTCTATCTATCTATCTATCTATCCCCATACACCCTTCTCTATCTATCTATCTATCTATCCATCCCCATACACCCTTCTCTATCGATCTATCTATCTATCTATCCCCATACACCCTTCTCTATCTATCTATCTACCCCCATCCACCCTTCTCTATTTATCTATCTACCCCCATCCACCCTTCTCTATTTATCTATCTATCCCCATCCACCCTTCTCTATCTATCTATCTATCTATCCCCATACACCCTTCTCTATCTATCTATCTATGTATCCCCATACACCCTTCTCTATCTATCTATCTATGTATCCCCATACACCCTTCTCTATCTATCTATCTATCCCCATTGACCCCATCTATCTATCTATCTATCCACATACACCCTTCTCTATCTATCTACCCCCATACACCCTTCTCTATCTATCTATCTATCTATCTACCCCCATACACCCGTCTCTATCTATCTATCTACCCCCATACACCCTTCTCTATCTATCTATCTATCTACCCCCTTTACCCTTCTCTATCTATCTACCCCCATACACCCTTCTCTATCTATCTGTCTATCTATCTATCCCCATACACCCTTCTCTATCTATCTATCCCCATACACCCTTCTCTATCGATCTATCTATCTATCTATCCCCATACACCCTTCTCTATCTATCTATCTACCCCCATACACCCTTCTCTATCTATCTATCTATCTACCCCCATACACCCTTCTCTATCTATCTATCTATCCCCATACACCCCCTCTATCTATCTATCTATCTATCCCCATACACCCTTCTCTATCTATCTATCTACCCCCATACACCCTTCTCTATCTATCTATCTATCTATCCCCATTCACCCTCTCTATCTATCTATCTATCCCCATACACCCTCTCTATCTATCTATCTATCCCCATACACCCTTCTCTATCTATCTATCTATCCCCATACACCCTTCTTTATCTATCTATCCCCATACACCCCCTCTATCTATCTATCTATCCCCATACACCCTTCTCTATCTATCTATCTATCCCCATACACCCTTCTCTATCTATCTATCTATCCCCATACACCCCCTCTATCTATCTATCTATCCCCATACACCCTTCTCTATCTATCTACCCCCATACACCCTTCTCTATCTATCTATCTATCCCTATACACCCCCTCTATCTATCTATCTATCTATCCCCATACACCCTTCTCTATCTATCTATCCCCATACACCCCCTCTATCTATCTAGCTATCTATCTACCCCCATACACCCTTCTCTATCGATCTATCTACCCCCATACACCCTTCTCTATCTATCTATCTATCCCCATACACCCTTCTCTATCTATCTATCCCCATACACCCTTCTCTATCTATCTATCTATCCATCCCCATACACCCTTCTCTATCGATCTATCTATCTATCTATCCCCATACACCCTTCTCTATCGATCTATCTATCTATCTATCTATCCCCATACACCCTTCTCTATCTATCTATCTATCCCCATACACCCTTCTCTATCTATCTATCTATCCCCATACACCCCCTCTATCTATCTATCCCCATACACCCTTCTCTATCTATCTATCCCCATACACCCCCTCTATCTATCTATCTATCTATCCCCATACACCCTTCTCTATCTATCTATCTATCTACCCCCATACACCCTTCTCTATCTATCTATCTATCCCCATACACCCTTCTCTATCTATCGATCTATCTATCTATCCCCATCCACCCTTCTCTATCTGTCTATCGATCTATCTATCTATCCCCATCCACCCTTCTCTATCTATCTATCGATCTATCTATCTATCCCCATCCACCCTTCTCTATCTATCTATCGATCTATCTATCTATCCCCATCCACCCTTCTCTATCTATCTATCGATCTATCTATCTATCCCCATCCACCCTTCTCTATCTATCTATCGATCTATCTATCTATCCCCATCCACCCTTCTCTATCTATCTATCGATCTATCTATCTATCCCCATCCACCCTTCTCTATCTATCTATCTATCCCCATCCACCCTTCTCTATCTATCTATCTATCTATCCCCATCCACCCTTCTCTATCTATCTATCTATCCCCATACACCCGTCTCTATCTATCTATCTACCCCCATACACCCTTCTCTATCTATCTATCTATCTACCCCCATACACCCTTCTCTATCTATCTATCTATCCCCATACACCCTTGTCTATCTATCTGTCTATCCCCATACACCCTTCTCTATCTATTTATCTATCTATTCCCATACACCCCCTCTATCTATCTATCTATCCCCATACACCCTTGTCTATCTATCTACCCCCATACACCCGTCTCTATCTATCTATCTACCCCCATACACCCTTCTCTATCTATCTATCTACCCCCATACACCCTTCTCTATCTATCTATCTATCTATCTACCCCCATACACCCTTCTCTATCTATCTATCTACCCCCATACACCCTTCTCTATCTATCTATCTATCCCCATCCACCCTTCTCTATCTATCTATCCCCATACACCCTTCTCTATCTATCTATCTATCTATCCCCATACACCCTTCTCTATCGATCTATCTATCTACCCCCATACACCCTTCTCTATCGATCTATCTATCTAGCTATCTATCTACCCCCATACACCCTTCTCTATCGATCTATCTACCCCCATACACCCTTCTCTATCTATCTATCTATCTATCCCCATACACCCTTCTCTATCTATCTATCTATCTATCTATCCCCATACACCCTTCTCTATCTATCTATCTATCCATCCCCAGACACCCTTCTCTATCGATCTATCTATCTATCTATCCCCATACACCCTTCTCTATCGATCTATCTATCTATCTATCCCCATACACCCTTCTCTATCTATCTATCTATCCCCATACACCCTTCTCTATCTATCTATCCCCATACACCCCCTCTATCTATCTATCCCCATACACCCTTCTCTATCTATCTATCCCCATACACCCCCTCTATCTATCTATCTATCTACCCCCATACACCCTTCTCTATCTATCTATCTATCCCCATCCACCCTTCTCTATCTATCTATCTATCCCCATCCACCCTTCTCTATCTATCTATCTATCCCCATCCACCCTTCTCTATCTATCTATCGATCTATCTATCTATCCCCATCCACCCTTCTCTATCTATCTATCGATCTATCTATCTATCCCCATCCACCCTTCTCTATCTATCGATCTATCTATCTATCCCCATCCACCCTTCTCTATCGATCTATCTATCTATCCCCATCCACCCTTCTCTATCTATCTATCTATCTATCCCCATCCACCCTTCTCTATCTATCTATCTATCTACCCCCATACACCCGTCTCTATCTATCTATCTATCTACCCCCATACACCCTTCTCTATCTATCTATCTACCCCCATACACCCTTCTCTATCTATCTATCTATCTACCCCCATACACCCTTCTCTATCTGTCTATCTATCTACCCCCATCCACCCTTCTCTATCTATCTATCTATCTACCCCCATCCACCCTTCTCTATCTATCTATCTACCCCCATCCACCCTTCTCTATCTATCTATCTACCCCCATCCACCCTTCTCTATCTATCTATCTACCCCCATCCACCCTTCTCTATCTATCTATCTACCCCCATCCACCCTTCTCTATCTATCTATCTATCCCCATCCACCCTTCTCTATCTATCTATCTATCCCCATCCACCCTTCTCTATCTATCTATCTATCTATCTATCCCCATACACCCTTCTCTATCGATCTATCTATCTACCCCCATACACCCTTCTTTATCGATCTATCTATCTAGCTATCTATCTACCCCCATACACCCTTCTCTATCGATCTATCTACCCCCATACACCCTTCTCTATCTATCTATCTATCTATCCCCATACACCCTTCTCTATCTATCTATCTATCCCCATACACTCTTCTCTATCTATCTATCCATCCCCATACACCCTTCTCTATCGATCTATCTATCTATCTATCCCCATACACCCTTCTCTATCGATCTATCTATCTATCTATCCCCATACACCCTTCTCTATCTATCTATCTATCCCCATACACCCTTCTCTATCTATCTATCTATCTATCTATCCCCATACACCCTTCTCTATCTATCCCCATACACCCTTCTCTATCTATCTATCTATCTATCCCCATACACCCCCTCTATCTATCTATCTATCCCCATACACCCTTCTCTATCTATCTATCTATCTACCCCCATACACCCTTCTCTATCTATCTATCCCCATCCACCCTTCTCTATCTATCTATCTATCCCCATCCACCCTTCTCTATCTATCTATCGATCTATCTATCTATCCCCATCCACCCTTCTCTATCTATCGATCTATCTATCTACCCCCATCCACGCTTCTCTATCTATCTACCCCCATCCACGCTTCTCTATCTATCTATCTACCCCCATCCACCCTTCTCTATCTATCTATCTATCCCCATCCACCCTTCTCTATCTATCTATCCCCATCCACCCTTCTCTATCTATCTATCCCCATACACCCTTCTCTATCGATCTATCTATCTACCCCCATACACCCTTCTCTATCGATCTATCTATCTACCCCCATACACCCTTCTCTATCGATCTATCTATCCCCATACACCCTTCTCTATCTATCTATCTATCTATCTATCTATCCCCATACACCCTTCTCTATCTATCTATCTATCCATCTATCCCCATACACCCTTCTCTATCTATCTATCTATCCCCATACACCCTTCTCTATCTATCTATCTATCCATCCCCATACACCCTTCTCTATCGATCTATCTATCTATCCCCATACACCCTTCTCTATCGATCTATCTATCTATCTATCCCCATACACCCTTCTCTATCTATCTATCTATCTATCTATCCCCATACACCCTTCTCTATCTATCTATCTATCCCCATACACCCCCTCTATCTATCTATCCCCATACACCCTTCTCTATCTATCTATCTATCCCCATACACCCCCTCTATCTATCTATCTACCCCCATACACCCTTCTCTATCTATCTATCTATCTACCCCCATACACCCTTCTCTATCTATCCCCATCCTCCCTTCTCTATCTATCTATCCCCATCCACCCTTCTCTATCTATCTATCGATCTATCTATCTATCCCCATCCACCCTTCTCTATCGATCTATCGATCTATCTATCTATCCCCATCCACCCTTCTCTATCGATCTATCTATCTATCCCCATCCACCCTTCTCTATCGATCTATCTATCTACCCCCATCCACCCTTCTCTATCTATCTATCTACCCCCATCCACCCTTCTCTATCTATCTATCTCCATCCACCGTTCTCTATCTATCTATCTACCCCCATACACCCTTCTCTATCTATCTATCTATCTATCCCCATACACCCTTCTCTATCTATCTATCTATCTACCCCCATCCACGCTTCTCTATCTATCTATCTATCTATCTCCATCCACCCTTCTCTATCTATCTATCTACCCCCATACACCCTTCTCTATCTATCTATCTATCTATCCCCATACACCCGTCTCTATCTATCTATGTATCTACCCCCATACACCCTTCTCTATCTATCTATCTACCCCCATACACCCTTCTCTATCTATCTATCTACCCCCATACACCCTTCTCTATCTATCTATCTATCCCCATACACCCTTCTCTATCTATTTATCTATCTATCCCCATACACCCCCTCTATCTATCTATCTATCCCCATACACCCTTCTCTATCTATCTATCTACCCCCATCCACCCGTCTCTATCTATCTATCTATCTATCTATCTACCCCCATCCACCCTTCTCTATCTATCTATCTATCTACCCCCATCCACCCTTCTCTATCTATCTATCTACCCCCATCCACCCTTCTCTATCTATCTATCTATCTACCTCCATCCACCCCCTCTATCTATCTATCTATCTACCTCCATCCACCCTTCTCTATCTATCTATCTATCTACCTCCATCCACCCTTCTCTATCTATCTATCTACCTCCATCCACCCTTCTCTATCTATCTATCTATCCCCATACACCCCCTCTATCTATCTATCCCCATACACCCTTCTCTATCTATCTATCTATCCCCATACACCCCCTCTATCTATCTATCTATCCCCATCCACCCTTCTCTATCTATCTATCTATCCCCATCCACCCTTCTCTATCTATCTATCTATCCCCATCCACCCTTCTCTATCTATCGATCTATCTATCTATCCCCATCCACCCTTCTCTATCTATCTATCGATCTATCTATCTATCCCCATCCACCCTTCTCTATCGATCTATCGATCTATCTATCTATCCCCATCCACCCTTCTCTATCGATCTATCTATCTACCCCCATCCACCCTTCTCTATCTATCTATCTACCCCCATCCACCCTTCTCTATCTATCTAACCCCATCCACCCTTCTCTATCTATCTATCTACCCCCATACACCCTTCTCTATCTATCTATCTACCCCCATACACCCTTCTCTATCTATCTATCTACCCCCATACACCCTTCTCTATCTATCTATCTATCTATCTATCCCCATACACCCTTCTCTATCTATCTATCTATCCCCATACACCCGTCTCTATCTATCTATGTATCTACCCCCATACACCCTTCTCTATCTATCTATCTACCCCCATACACCCTTCTCTATCTATCTATCTATCTATCTACCCCCATACACCCTTCTCTATCTATCTATCTATCTACCCCCATACACCCTTCTCTATCTATCTATCTACCCCCATACACCCTTCTCTATCTATCTATCTATCCCCATACACCCTTCTCTATCTATTTATCTATCTATCCCCATACACCCGTCTCTATCTATCTATCTATCTACCCCCATCCACCCGTCTCTATCTATCTATCTACCCCCATCCACCCTTCTCTATCTATCTATCTATCTACCCCATCCACCCTTCTCTATCTATCTATCTACCCCCATCCACCCTTCTCTATCTATCTATCTACCTCCATCCACCCTTCTCTATCTATCTATCTACCTCCATCCACCCTTCTCTATCTATCTATCTATCTACCCCCATCCACCCTTCTCTATCTATCTATCTATCTACCCCCATCCACCCTTCTCTATCTATCTATCTATCTATCCCCATCCACCCTTCTCTATCTATCTATCTATCTATCCCCATCCACCCTTCTCTATCGATCTATCTATCTATCTACCCCCATACACCCTTCTCTATCTATCTATCTACCCCCATACACCCTTCTCTATCGATCTATCTATCTACCCCCTTGCATACAGAGGTTCCCAGTGCTCAGGGTTGGGACAGATCCTTGCCTGAGGTGGGGGGTGATGGTTCCTCCCCACTACATGTCCCCCATAGCAGGGGCTCTTGAGCCAAACGCAGTGCCCTGCCCTCCCCCATCTCCCCCTGCCATGGGGGGTTGGTGTCTGTCATATTCTGGGTAACCCTCCATTCTAACCAGGCCCCCAGCTTCCTGCCTACATGCCTCAAATCAGGCTTAGCGCCCCCGCTCCGGATGGCCAGCGTGCATTAATAGCAGGGCTGTGACATCCTCTGCCCTGCACTGAGTTTGTTTCCTGTCTGACAGAGCTGGAAACCGAACGCAAGGTGGGAGCTGCTCTTTCGAAGAAAGAAGAGAGTAAGCTGCTGGCTGCAAGCCCAGACTGCGAACGAAGCCCTCAAAAAGCAACACGCCCATTGCAATGCTGCGGAGGGGCTGTATAACTGGCACTGAGCTGCAGCCGATGCTAGGGCGGCTGTGACGGGATCCTCAGGGTACAATCTGGAACCGTGGCACCTCTGTGCCCCTTTAACTCTCCAGCTTGGGCTGTCTTACAAAGCTTTCCCAGAGACTGGCAGCCAGCCCCTCCAGGCACTGTGATCACTCAGCCATCAGCATGTGGAGACTCACCCCCAGATCAATTGCGTGAATGCTCCCTGAGCCACTCCCGAATCACACAGAGAGAGGCACCAACAAATCACCCCAGCCCCCAGCCTTGCACCCCAGAAAGGTACCATCTTCCATGGCTCAAGACTCCCTTGCACAGGACAAGCTCATTAATTAGTTTGTCTCTTTGTCAAAGGAGAGTGGATGTGCAACAGCCCTTGTTAACCTGCGCTGAGATTCCCCAAGCAGTTGAACCCAAAACACCCTGAGGCTGAGGAAAGGGGGCTATAGCACAGGGGTGTTGCAGTAGGGAGCAGGGGAGGTTCATGCAATGGGGCTGGGGCTGCAGTGGAGGGAGGGAAGTCATGCAATGGGGCCATGGTGTTGCAAAAGGAGCTGGGGTTGCAGTGGGGCAAGAGGGTAATTATAAATGGGGCCGGGGGCTGCAGTGGGGGGAGGGGAGTCATGCCATGGGGCCGGGGGTTGCAGTGGGGACCAGGAGTTGCAGTGGGGGGAGGGGGAGCCATGCAGTGGGGAGCAGGGGGGGTTATAGAGGAGCGAGGGGGAGTCATGCCATGGGGCGGGGGGTTGCAATAGGGCGAAGGGGAGTCATGCCATGGGGCGGGGGGTTGCAATGGGGGGAGGGGGAGTCATGCCATGGGGCGAGGGGTTGCAATGGGGCCGGTCCCCCCCGCTCACCTGGAGGTGAAGAGCTTGGAGCAGCTGACGAAGGGGCTCAGGTCGCACATGGCCCGGTACCCGGGGGCCCGCTCCCGCGAGCTCTCCACGTGCAGCGCGTACACGGAGAGCGCCAGCCCCAGCGCGCACAGCACGAGCCGCAGCGCCCGCTCCCACCCCGGCGCCGCCATCGCCTGCTGCCACCGCGCGCCGGGCACGGGCTCGCCCCCATTGGCCCGCGCACCTGCCAATCAGCAAACGGCTCCGGCCCATTGGCTGCCTATTAAGGAAGTGCGTGGGGGGGAAGCAAAGGATTCTGGGACTTGTAGTTTTATGTACCCAGTGGCGGAGAAGGGGGAGCTATGGCGCTTATGGCGGGGGTCTAGTGGTTGGACCAGAGCCCTGGGGTAGCAGGGGGCTCCGGGGGCTATTTAAAGTGGCGGGGCTCCAGCTGCCTCTGCTGCCTCGGTCCTCTAAATAGCCGCGAGAGCCCCGCAGCTTCCCCAGGGCTCCGGCACCTATTTAAAGGGCCAGGGTGGTAGAACTAGGGGGGCCCCTGCCCTACCTGCAGCCAGCCCCTGCTGCACCCCCTGCCCTGCCTCCAGCCCCGCACCCCCTGCCCTGCCCCCACCAGCCCCTGCCTGCCTCCAGCCCCTGTCTCCAGCCAGACCCACACCCCCTGCCCACAGCCAGCCCCTGCTGCACCCCCTGCCCTGCCTCCAGCCCCGCACCCCCTGCCCTGCCCCCACCAGCCCCTGCCTGCCTCCAGCCCCTGTCTCCAGCCAGACCCGCACCCCCTGCCCACAGCCAGCCTCTGCTGCACCCCCTGCCCTGCCTCCAGCCCCGCACCCCCTGCCTTGCCCGCAGCCAGCCCCTGTCTCCAGTCAGCCCCACACCCCTTGCCCTGCCTCCAGGCAGACCCTACCTCCAGTCAGCCCCACACCCCTTGCCCTGCCTCCAGGCAGACCCTACCTCCAGTCAGCCCCTGCCCTGCACCTGCCCTGCCTCCAGCTAGCAATGTATGTAATATATAATTTTGATTTTATTTATATAGTTATGGACAGTAAATAATACATGGAAGAAATGAAAGGGGGTTTTTAACGTGTTTTTTTTAAATCATCCCTGTCGGGGCCCCGCCTAAAATGTTCAAATTGGGCCCCGCACTTCCTAAAGTCAGCCCTGCATACAGTAATGACAAAGTTCTTGGTTCAGGCTTGTAGCAGTGATAGAATAAACTGCAGGTTCAAATCAAGTCTCTGGAGTACATCCACAGCTGGGATGGGTCATTCAGTCCTTTGTATAGAGCTTCCTTTTTTAGCAAAGTCCCTCCAGAGGTATGAAGCAGGATTGAAGACAAGATGGAGACGAGGCATCAGCCTTTTATAGTCTCTTGCCGTGTGGTCTTTGCTTTCTTTGTCCCAAGGACACTCTATCCAGCATGTGGCATAGAAAAACCTTAGAGTTCTGTCCATAAGCAGGTCCCTGCATGCCTTGCTGAGTCACAAGGTGTATCCACCTTCTCTCAATGGGTCAATTGTATAGCTCATGTTCCTTAGTGGGCCATCAAGCAGGCTAGGCAGAACTAACAGCAACTTGTCTGGGGTGTTCCCCGGAAGCATAGCACAAGTTTGAAATACAGACACTATAGAGCCAATATTCATAACGTCAACTACAAAACTGATACACATATACAAATAGCATAATTATAATCAGCCAATCAGAACCTCTCCATAGACCCCTTCCACGACAACCTTTATACAATATTGGCTGCAAATATATAACAGTGGTCGCAACGGTGATCTATACAGTTACAGATTATGTCAATAGCGTCACAGGAGGTGACACGGCATCAGTGAGACTGATATTGGAATACTGCATCCAGTTTTGGTGTCCACCTTTGAAAAAGATGTTGTGAAATTGGAGCTGGGGCAGCAAAGAGCCACCAAATGTTCTGAGGGCTGGAGAAAAATGCCTTCTAGTGAGCGATTGAAAGAGCTCAACCTGTTTAGCTTATCAAAAGAAGATTGAAAGGTGACTTCATTGAAGTGTTGAAGTGCCTTAATGAGAGAAAAGATTGGGTATTAAAGGGCTCTTTAATCGAGCAGAGAAAGGCAGAACAAGACCCAGTGGCTGGAAGGTGAAAAGAGACAAATTAAGAGAATTTTTTTCACTTCAAGGTCCCAGAAACACAGACAAGGTTTTCATCTCAAGGCCAAAAGACCAAAAACATCAAGACACTTGATCACGCCCTTACAAATAAAGCACAAATATTCAACAGCGAGAATGATTCACCACAGGAACAAGCTACCAAGGAAAGTGGTGGATTCTCCATCTCTTGATGTCATTTAATGAAGACTAGATGCCTTTCTGGAATGTGTTTGCCCCCAAAGTAGCTATTGTGTCATACAGGAGGCCTGTGCCATGCAGGGGGTCAGATTAGATGCTCTAATGGTCTCTTCTGGCCATCAAGTCTACTAATTTCTGAAAAACTGAGTGTAGCATTGGGAGCAGCGTCTGAGGTTTTACTGTCTAGCCGGCTTGCTTCCTAGAATGAACACTCCTTGAGTGGGGTGATCCACAGGGAGTAGCTCAAACCTCCAAAGTGCCTGGCCAGGGGCAGGACATTAGCACCGCAAGGGAGGGGCGTGGCAGTGACATCACAAAGGCCTTTTGCAGGACCTCAGACTATTGGTCAAAGGTGGTGACCTCACAGAGAGATGCTGACATCAGCCAGGCAGGACAGAGGCGAGTGGCCCGGGAAACCTCAGAGACTCCTGTGGCTTTGCTTCAGCAAGTCTCTGTCTCGAGGTCTCTCTTTGAGGACTGAGAGAACATTCGGGTTCACGTACGTGAGCGGCAGGAGGAACCTCTGTCGAGTTTTCTCCTTCCCTTTTTGTGATTGTACTAGAAAGCAGACGTCCCTGTTTAGAAGGTAAGAGCCTCCTCGAGGTTGGAAATCTCTTCAGTCTGATCCATCTGGTGACAGTTGAATTCTAGGCATGGAAAACACCAGCTTAAGGAGGCAGAATTTGATTCCGCACCTGGGATTTTGTCCCTTAGAATCACTGGGGACATTGGGGTTTGTCCTTTTGGTTTCACCTTTTCCGCCATCCCTCCCTCCTTTCTTTTCTTCTCTTGCTTCTTTTGTCCTTTCCCCTGTTCCCCTCCCAACACCAGGGTGTGTGTGTTTGTGTGTCGTGGGGGAGTGCTCTGCAGCTCCCACTGGGGGAGGTCCACCCAAAAATGTGGGGCTGAAATAGTGCTCCGGCAGTGATCCCCACCAGTAGCGTAGCTAGGGGTGGTGCAGGGGAAGCAGCCAGTTCCCCTTAGCACATTTTCCAAAAGCGGCGCCTTAGTTAGGGGTTACCATGGCGCCAGCAGGCGGGGCCCACGCTCCGCTCTGAAGCTTGGCCTGCCCTGACCTCCTGCACGCAAAGGGGGGGCAGCACGGCCGGAGGAGCCATGGGGGGGGGCAGCACGGCCGGAGGAGCCATGGGGGGGCGCCACGGCCGGAGGAGCCATGGGGGGGGGGCAGCACGGCCGGAGGAGCCATGGGGGGGGCAGTGGGGGCGCAACGGCACTGCCGGAAGAACCATGAGGGGGGGCCGTGGGGGCGGAACAGCACGGCCGGAGGAGCCATGGGGGGCCGTGGGGGCGGCACGGCCGGAGGAGCCATGGTGGGGGCCGGCACGGCCGGAGGAGCTAGGGGGGGCTCAGCATGGCAGCCCGCAGCGCGGCCGGAGGAGCCATGGGGGGCCGCGGGGGCGGAACGGCACGGCCGGAGGAGCCATGGGAGGCCATGGGGGCGGAACGGCACAGCCGGAGGAGCCATGGGGGGCCGCGGGGGCGGAACGGCACAGCCGGAGGAGCCATGGGGGGCCGCGGGGGCGGAACGGCACAGCCGGAGGAGCCATGGGAGGCCGCGGGGGCGGCACGGCACAGCCGGAGGAGCCATGGGGTGGGGCCGGCACGGCCGGAGTAGCTGGGGGGGCGCAGCATGGCAGCCCGCAGCGCGGCCGGAATAGCCATGGGGGGCCGCGGGGGCGGCACGGCACAGCCGGAGGAGCCATGGGGGGCCATGGGGACGGAACGGCACAACCGGAGGAGCCATGGGGGACCGCGGGGGCGGCACTGCACAGCCGGAGGAGCCATGAGAGAGGGCCGCGATGGCGGAACGGCATGCCCGGAGGAGCCATAGGAGGCCGCGGGGGTGGAACGGCACGGCCGGAGGAGCCATGGGGGGGGGGGCTGCGGGGCGGAACGGCACGGCCGGAGGAGCCATGGGAGGCCGCGGGGGCGGCACGACACAGCTGGAGGAGCCACGGGGAGGGGGGGCCGGCACGGCCGGAGGAGCTAGAGGGGGCGCAGCATGGCAGCCCGCAGCGCGGCCGGAGTAGCCATGGGGGGCCGCGGGGGCGGAACGGCACGGCCGGAGGAGCCATAGGAGGCCGCGGGGGCGGCACTGCACGGCCGGAGTAGCCATGGGGGGCCGCGGGGGCGGAACGGCACGGCCGTAGGAGCCATAGGAGGCCGCGGGGGCGGCACTCCACGGCCGGAGTAGCCATGGGGGGCCGCGGGGGCGGAACGGCACGGCCGGAGGAGCCATGGGGGGGGCCGGCACAGCCGGAGGAGCTAGGGGGGGCGCAGCATGGCATCCCGCAGCGCAGACGGAGGAGCCACAGGGGGGCCACGGCGGCAGCATGGCACGGCCGGAGGAGCCATGGGGGGCCGCGGGGACGGAACGGCACAGCCGGAGGAGCCATGGGGGGGGGCCGGCGCGGCCAGAGGAGTGAGGGGGGGCGCAGCATGGCAGCCCGCAGCGCAGACGGAGGAGCCACAGGGGGGCTACGGCGGCAGCATGGAACGGCCGGAGGAGCCATGGGGGGGGGGGGGGGGGGGCGCGGCGCGGCACAGCCGGAGGAGCCAGCCAAGGGGGGGGGGGGCGCGGAGCGGCCGTAGGAGGAGCCAAGGGGGGCGTGGCCAGAGGAGGAGCCAAGGGGGGGCGCCTTTTTAATGTTTGCTCCCCCTGCTCTTAGAACCTGGCTATGCCACTGATCCCCACCAGTGACCTGGGCCATCCTTTGGGCTCTCTGGTGAGAACCCTCAGCCTCCCGTCCTCAGCCTCTACCCTGACTGCCTGAGCAGCGGGTTATTGACAAGGAGGAGACTCAGGTTCTTGTTCTCTTTTAAGACCAAGTAAATAAGTCATAAGCAGTTCTAGGTTTGATGAATTTTGCTGCTTCTCTGCATTAATTGTCTCTGAGCAGCTCATGATTCTCTCTAACATTGCAGTTCTCCTCAAATACTTGCTGAATAATTACTGTGCACTGTTGTTGGTCTGGAACTCATCTGAGAGCACTTTATTCAGGTCCTTCAATGTATGAAATTCAAGATCCGATGGTTAGTTTGAAAATCAGGGCTCTTGGGTCCTATTCCCAACTCTGCCACTGACTGGCTGTGTGACCTAAGACAAGTCAATTCTCCTTTCTCAGCCTTAGCTTCTCCCTCTTTCAAGTAGGGATAATAATGATCTGCTCCTACCTACCTCACGGTGGGTGGAGGATGGGGATCCATTGGAGAGTGTCACTAGGAGGAGTGCATAATATGAGGTGTCCTATCACGTTTACTCAGATCAGATTGTGACATAATAGAATAGCTGAAATATTCTATTTTATTTGTATTTTTTTATTTTGAAATTGATAAGAGCAGCAACTACTTAGCTCAGACTCAGGCTTCTTATCTAATTTTCGAGATCTAAGGGTCTCCTCTTGGTGTGCGAGGAGACAATTTAACACACTGTGACAAACAGGAGATGCTTTTGTTTTGCAACAAAATATTTTTGCAAAGAACTTTCATCCCACTTGTTATGAGTTCAAGAAACAAACTGGTTTAGTCTGAATGGGATTTTCTGACAGAAACGGTTCAATGAAATTTCCCCATCATCTCGATTTCTGGGCTCTATCCCTGCCCAGGGGTGAAAGGAACTTAAAGGATTTACCGTTATGCCGGAGTCCTGAGCGGGGGTGTGGCCTCAACTGGAAGAGGCGGGGCCTTTCAAGATTTAAAGGCCCAGGGGCTCCGGCTGTGGCTGGGAGCCCCAGGGCCTTTAAATCACCCCGGAGCTACCAGCTGCAGAGGCGGCTGGGAACCCCGGGGCTCAGGGGCAAATTAAAGGGCCCGGCTGCCGGAGCTCTGGGCCCTTTAAATCACCGCGGGAGCCCGGCTGCCGGAGCTCCGGCAGCGCTTTAAAGGGCCCGGGGCTCCCCGCAGCGGCAGGAGCACCGGTCCTTTAAATCACCGTGGGAGCCCGGCTGCCGGAGCTCCAGTGGGGATTTAAAGGGCCCGGGGCTCCCCTCAGCAGCCGGAGGGAAATGTGGTCTAGATGTAATCAGTGGAATGGGAGTGCACAGCTGGTTGAAAGCCCAGACTCCAAGAGCCCTTCTCCATGTCTGGCTGTCCAACGGAGAGGGTGTACCTACTGGGTCCGGCAGGGATCAGTCCGGGGGCCGGTACCATTCAATATTTTCCTTAAGGATTTGGAAAAAGGAGTGGAGAGCATGCTTCTACAATTTGCAAATGACACCAAGCACTTTGGAGCACAGGATTGGAATTCAAAACGCCCTTAACAAATTGGAGACTTGGTCTTCTTGAGCCAAAGTCCATGGCTGGGCCCCTCTCTATAGACTGGGCTGAAGTGAAACCCCAGAGCCAAACCCTCCTCCTCCTGGGCAGTGCGCTCCGACTTTGAATGGGCAGATGCTGCTTAGCGCTGTCAGAGCAGCTTTTGCTGGGGGCTTCTCCCAGCACTTTCCAATAGTGGGAAAGTATGAAATCCCCATTTGACAGCTGGGGAAAGAGCCAGAGAGGGGGGAACAATTTGCTCAAAGTCCCACAGGGAAAGGAAAACACCCAGCAGTGGAACCAACAGGAAACCCAGCAATGGAACTCAGGAGTCCTGACTCCCAATCCCCTGGTCCAGTCACTCCAGCGGAGCACACTCCCTCTCAAAGGCAGGGGGAGTGGACATGGGGGCCTGGTTGTAATTGCCAGCTGTGGGAGGGAGCGTGCAGCAGTGGTTAGCGAAGGGGCCTGGAAAGAAGGCCTGCTGGGTCCCATCCATACTTCTGACACTTGGTGTGACCCTGAGCCAGTAGCTTCCCCTCCCAGGCCTGTTTCTCATCAGTGGGGTTGGGGTCGCAGTCCCGACAGCCCAGGGGGGTCGGGAGGCTCCAGGAAGGTGTGTAAAGTGTTGGGATGTCGGAATTCCGGATGCGCTGTCACCACCCCACTAGGGCGGTGTTCTGCACCCCCTGCTGCTGGCCGAGTTTCTCCGTCCCTTGACAATCAGACAGACTCTTGTTTTCACAGCCAGCCGATCGCCCCGTGCCATCACCCTGCCTGCTTCCTGGGCAGGGTAACTCCTCAGCTCACCACCACCCTCTCCAGCCTGCCTTGGGCTTGGAGAGTGAGGAGAAGGGCGAGGGACGACCCTGAACATCCTCCATCCATCGCTCCGTCACCAGAGCAAGTGAGTGGCATTAGGGTTCCTCGGGGGCATCCCCCGTCTGTCTGGGGAGAGGCAGAAAGAGGGGGAGAGAATCTCTCCCAAAGGAGATTGGATTTGCAAACAGCCCCCAGGAGCCCCTCGCTCTCAGACCGGGAAGGGGCTTCTCCAGAGCCGTCTCCAGTGTGTTTGGCAAGGTCCCAGCAATGGGGCTCCCAGCCCTTCCCTTGTGGGAGACTGTTCCCCAGGCTGAGTCTGTGAGCTGGGCCAGACCCAGTGAGCTGCTGAGCATGGAAATCAATGGGAACCGAGGGGGCCCTGGCCTTGCTATGCCTAGGGACTTTGAAGTGGGGAATGGTTTCCCAGGAGAAGTCCGGACTCCTGGGTTCAGGGCCGGCTTTAGCAAGTGCGGGGCCCGATTCCTGGGGCGGCACTTCGGATTGCCGGCTGGGGGAGGTGGCCCCGCGGGGCTGCCGCGCTCCGGATGGCGCTCTGGCCAGGAATGCAGGGCCATGGGGCTTGCCGCGGTCCGGCCGACGGTCCGGCCGGGGTCGTGGAGCTGCAGGGCTGCTGCGGTCCGGCTGGGGCTGCGGGGCCGCGGGGCTGGCCGGAGCTGGAGCCAGGGTCGCAGGGCCGTGGGGCAGCCACGCTCTGACCAGAGCTCCAGCCGGGGTCATGGAGCTGCCGTGGTCACGGGGTCACGGGGTCACAGGGCTGCCGCGCTCCGGCCTGGGTTGCGGGGCCACGGAGCTGCCACGCTCCGCCGGAGCTCCAGCCGGGAGAGCAGGGCCGCGGGGCTGCCTCGCTCCGGCCAGCGCTCTGGCCAGGGGAGTGGGGCTCCTAAAGACGACTGCCGCTGGAGTGAGTGCGCGGGGCCCTCTTATGCACGGGGCCCGATTCTGGGGAATCGGGCGAATCAACCTAAAGCCGGCCCTGCCTGGGTTCTGTTCCTTCTCTAGCCTGGGCGGGAGGTGGGGGGGGGGGTGAATGTGGTCTGGGGTCGCAGGAGGGAGCTGCTTGTCCAAAGTGACCAGTTTCTTTGTGACTGACCCCAGTGTTCGAAAAGGACGAGACTCCCCAGTTCTTGCAGCCCCAGGGATGACGAGGGGGAGCGTTGAGGGGGAGCAGATCATGCAATGAACTCCTGCCAGTGGGGGTAGCTTGCCCTCCCTGCACCCCCGTGGGGGGAGCAGGAGCTGCTCTGGCTGGGGTAGGGATGGGGAGGGAGCAAACAGGCTGGTTAGTGAGAGGCTGCCTTGACCCCAGACTCACGCCTGCTCCCCGCTGGGTTCCAGGATGGCCAGGCTCCTGAGGATGTTCAGGAAGAAGGCTCTGCAGGTGGCCCCAGAGCCTGAGGGAAGCAGCCACCATCTTCCCCAGGAGCGAAGCGGCCCCTCCGTCCCCGCTGGCGGGGAAGAAGCTCCCGGCCGCGCCAGGAGGTGGAAGCGCCCAGCCTTCTGGCGGAGGAAACCCACTCCCGGCGCAGGCGCCGAGGTGGGAGCATCACCTCCCAGGCCAAAATGGAGCTGGGCCAGGCTGCGGCTGGGCAGGCAGGACCCAGCCCAGGGGCGGAACCGGGCAGGGTGGCTCTGGGGCTTGTTGTTGTGTGGGCAGCAGCGGCCCCAGGAGCCCAGCCCCAACTTCCAGCAGGGGGCATCGCCCTGCTCGGTCAGTGAGGACCTTCCAGCCTCCCCAGGGCAGGAGGTGGAGGATCCCTCTGCCAGCCCCAGCAGCTCGGGCCGCTCCCCATCCGACAGCAGCAGCGCTTGCGACTTGGACAGCACCCTGGCCGACGGACGCTTCTGCTTTCTTCCAGGTGAGGAGCCAGGCTGGGCTCAGGGAGGGGTGAGGAGGGGGCTGTGAACACCCTGGGCCCAGGCCCTCGAGCAGTGCTATGGGGGTGGGTCTCCAGCCCAGGTGTCTGCCCTGAGCCATGTGAACCCCACGGACACTAGATGCTGCCACTTTGGTCCTTGGTGCTCCATTGGGCGGGGGTGGGGGGGAGGCACCTCCAAGGGAGTCCAGGACAGTGGGGAGGGGCTCTTTGCTATGGGCTCCTGAAGGAGTTGGGGGCTGATGCCATCACTGAGGGGGGGAGTGTGGGGCCCAATCTGCCCTATGTCCCGGAGGTGGGAAGGGGACACATTGTCCCACCATGCCCCTGTCCTTCCCCCGAGTGGCAGCAGGAGTCACCCTGTCCCCTTCTCTCCCTGGTGCAGCGTCCGCCAGGGACTCCGAGGACGAGGAGGAGGAAGAAGAAGGGGTAGACTTGGTAACAGAGGAGGCTGCTCTCATGAACATCCGAGAGCAGCTCCATGCCCGAGAAAAGGTACAAACGTTCCCCAGCTGTGCTGGAACTGAGATTGTCCTGCTCCTTCCCAGCATCCTGACCCCCTGCAGAAGGTCTTGGCCCTAATGGGGACCTTTCTCCTTCATGATCTGGGACCCCCAAGATGGGGGTGTTTGTCACACACCAGCCGGGGTCTCCTCCCCCCACAGGCACTGTCCCAGTTCCTGACCCTGATTGGGGAGGAATCGTGGGTGATTTGAACAATAGGCAGGTCCCCACTATCCCCCATTCAGGCCTAAGTCCTGCAGCTGGTGTGGCTGGGGCAGGGAGGTCCCTGGCTAACTGGCTCTCTCTCCCCTAACCCCACTCCTGGTGGGTGCAGGACGAGGCGCAGCAGCTCGAGTTCCTGCACGCCATCTACCCCGCGTGCCTCGCTGCCCAGGAGAGAGGGGACTACACATTGGAGCCACACTGCTCGAAGGCGGCTGTGGCGGAGAGGATTGTGGTGAGTGGGACACGGCGCCCGGGAGCTGGAGGGTGGACAGAGATATGGGAGGGGCAGGGGTCTCCCCGGGCCGATGGTTGGGGGATGGCTGGTGCTGGAGGGCAGCCGAGGGCAGGGATTGCTGGGGCTGAAGATTGGGGAGAGGAGACGGGAGAACTAGTGGGCAGGAATCGGAGGAGCGGGAGGCAGCTGGGGGGATCCTGCTGGCTGTGTAATCTCCTCCTTGGGGAGTGTCAGTGAGGCCCGAATCTCACACGCTCCTTTGTCTCCTTTGCGTCGCACAGGAGCTCATTGAGGAGCTTCCTCCTAACTCTCCACCCGGCGCCGTCCTGGCCAACTCCCTCTTTGCTGTGGCCAACCTCAGGTACCGAGACCCTCCCGCCCGGTTCCCCTAACCCCGGTGCTGCTCACGCCCGTGGCTGGGAGTCACTGCCCCTCCCACTCCCAGGTCACCTCCCAAGGGTGGCTCCTCTGGCAGAGGTGGGGGGAAGGGTCACTCCCTCTCCTGGCTGCTCTGTTCTTTTCACTCCAGTCACATTGCAATGGCTTTGGGGAGAGGCTGTCTCCCAGGATCAGATACAGGAGGGGCAGCAGGGTCCAGGGAACAGACGCCATTCCTGCCCTGCCACTGTCGGTCTGGGAAACCTTCGCCATATTATTCCCTGGCTCGGTGCCTCAGTTTCCATTCTCGCCAGCCTCCGCCTATTTCCCTACAGTTTCACGTCCGTGTCGGTGCCAGTCCCACCCCCGCACTGCACAGTCTAATACCGGCTCCTCTCTCTTGCCAGCACCATGACACCTGCCCTGGAGCCGGAGCTGGAGACCCACCTCCTCCAAGCCGCCCTGCACGCAGTCTTCACCCTGGGCACGCAGAATGACACCACCCAAGTCCAGGTAGATCAGCCAGCTGTTATCCTGCCCGAATCCTTGCTAATTGCCTGCAGTGGGATGTGAATGAGAGAGGCCAGGATATGTGTTTGGGGGTCTCACCAGTGCTTCCCAGAGACCCCCTCTTCCCATCCTGTGGCAGGTGTAGCCCCAGTTTCCCTAACTCTGACCCATGGCTCTCCCTTGCTTTGCAGGATCTGCATAGGGTCATACCAGGCCTTCTGGACGCCATGCTGGGGAACCTGCTGGCAAAGACCCCAGACACTGACAAGCTCCACTACATCTTGGAGGTGAGCCCAATGAGAGGGGTGGGAGCAATTTTACCTTAACTCTTAGATCCATTTTCCAGTCTGTCCTCCTAGCTGGGCCCCCAGTGGCCGTCCTTGGTCAGGGCAGTCAATGCAATGCAGGGTCAGGCCCTTCCTCCTTGAAGGACAGAGGAAGGAGCTGGGACTTCACCCAGAGCTCTGCCTGCTTGTGTTGAGCACTAACCACAGGGCCCCCGACTGGCTTGGGGAGTGAGAGTCTGAACCCCTCCTGGGAGATCCAGAAGATGGTCCTCAGAGAAGAGCCACAGCCTCGTTCCTAGAGAAACAGGAGGGCCCCAGAGAATCAGCCCTTGTCTCTGACGGGCCCCGAGATTCTTGGGGGGATTGTGCTCACACTCAGTCCCTTCACCCAGCCAAGCACTTGAGAGCCAGGGAGGGGGGAGGGGTCTGTCTCCTTCCTGGTGAGCTGTTCAGGAATCAGGAGTTCAGGGAGGATGGGACCAGCCCCGACACCGAGCATTGTCCCAATCTAGAGAGACAATGACAAGCTGTGACCTGCAGGATACAAGCATCGTCCTGGGGGCAAGGGTCCCCTTCTAAAGCTCTGCGGTCAATGAATCAGATATTCCACCCCCACCGCATGCAATGTTTCAGCCCCCTTGGGATGGGGGGGGGGCCATTAGCACTACACATGCACCCCCCCATCAATCCTGAGCTGCCTCCTTTCCCCACAGCACATTAACTACTGGACCGTGTCCAGGGTGCCACAAGAGAGAGCCAGGGCCATCAGGAGCAGCGCGGCCCTGCTCACGTCCGTCATCTCCCTCCCTGACTTTGACGTAAGTGGCCTCTGAGCCCAGCTTCCTGACTCCAGGCGTAGGGGGGCTGGCTCCAACGGGCTGGAGGAGCTGCTGCTGCAGGGGCTGTGGGCTAGGAGTGTTCCTCTTGGGGAGGCAGAGTCAGAGCAGAGAATGAGCCTGGCTTGAGTCAAGTTCTTCTTGTCCTGGTTAAGTGGCGACTCTCGCTTTTAAGGGGAGCATGCTCCAGGTTCTTGCCTTCCTGTCATCCTGGAGCAGCTGGGGAAGCAAATCCTCATGGAGGGCCCTGCCCACATCCCTGTTCTCCGGGCTCCCTTGCGGGCAGAGATCATTAAGGATCCAGCTCTAGCTCCTATCCTCTAGCCTCTGCTGCAGAGGGGCTGAGGGGAAGGAGAGTCCTGGCCCGGGCGGGACTGGGAGCTGACAGGAAAATGCTGATGGAGTCCCCTCTCCCTCTCCCTTCCATTAGAACTCAGCCGAATTCCCCAGGATGGGTCACCACGTGGCACAGCTGGCTCTGTTCGTCGGTGACCCAGACGAGGACATCAGCCGGCAGGCCAGGGAGGGGGTTTACCGGCTCTACCAGCTCCTGCTGCGCCAGAGGGGTAAGGAACCCGGCTGGGAACTGGCACCCGCTAGACGAGTGAGACTGGGACCCCAGCCAATTTCTCTCCGAGTGACCCCGGCTGGCGGATAAGTCTCTCTCTATCTCTTTCTGTGTTCTCCACCACCCCCGCAGTTCTGTTGGGCTCTGCCCACTGTGCAGCCACCAATGGGATTGGAAGGACACAAGCCCTGCAACCCGAATGACAAATGTGTGTGTGTCTCTCTCTTTCCCAGACCTGAACATCCATGAGGTCGAAGACCTTTGGTGCTGGGACTGGCACCAGGACAGCAGGCTCCTCGGCTATAAGAACACAGCCAGGGTGGGGGAGGTAAGGACACTCTGCCAGGCCATGGCACAGCTCTGCAGGGCGGGTGGCTGCCTCCTGGAGCCATGCGACGGAGTTGCCGTTCTAGGCCAGGATTTGGAGCCTGGTTCGGGGCAATCTGCTGAAGCCTCACATCTGGTTGGTTTCAGGTTTTTTCCAAATTTTTCTCGGAGGGGCAGAGAAGATTCTTCCTGCAGACAGCCGTGCTGGCCATGCACGACCCCCTGCTGCGTGTCAGCCAGGCTGGGCTGCTCCTTACTTACTCCCTCCTGGGGCAAGCCCAGCAGCTGATGGGGAACAAGGTGAGCAGCTGCATTAGACTCAGGAGATTGGGGCGGGGCCCAGGCCTCATTCCCATCCTCTGGCCATTCGCCGGCCTGGCAGCAAGGCGACTGGTGGGGAATGAGAGTGAGAGCAGGTGCTCCTGGGAAGGGAGATGAATTCACCTCCATGAGCAGGAGGGAGCCAGCTTGTCCCCGGAGCAGCTCCAGCCCAGCTCTTTAGCAAGGCTAATGAATGACAAGCATTGCCTCAGCACGGACTTCTGTTCTTGGGAAGGGCAGAAGAGTCCTCTACGTGCCCTCTGCGAGCCTCTCCTGTCACCCGTGCCACCGCCCAGAGTTGTTCCCATCACTGGCAGCCTGGGAGGCCAAGGACTGAGGGGTGATGGCGATTGACCGGGCAGTTCTGAGGCACATGGGCGGGGGAAGCTCGTCCTGCTGCTGGCAGGGCTGGACTCGCTCTAGAGAGAACGGGAGGATTCACTTAGCAGGGGCTGCTGATCTGCCCCATTCACCAGGGCTGCCATTCTGCGGCTTCAGCATCAGTGGCTGGGATGACTTGGGGAAAGGTCTCAAGCTCCCCACATCCCACTTCACTGCTGCCAGAATCCCTCCACCCCCCCCACGCTAGAGCCCCCTCCCTGCCCAACCTGGGTGGGTGTTGAGGAGAGGGGTCAGAGAACTTGAGCTGTGGATTGGAGGTGGAACAGCTGTCAGGGGCACTGGGTGGGAGGTGGCAGGAGCTCCCCCTACAAGGAGGTTGTTGGCACTGGAGGTCTCTAGAAAGGACAACAAGACTCCATTCTGGGTGTCAGGAGGGGGACTCCATCCCTCAGAGGTGCGCGGGTGCTGGGTGGAATTGCTGCTGGTCCCAGGTGCCCTTAATTTCCCCTGATTCCACGGGGGCGTCTGAGTCTCTGACAGGTCCTCGTTCCCTTGCAGCAGGAGGACGTCACGGCCAACATAATGAACCAACTTCACATCATCCGGCACTTGCGCCAAGTGCCGGAGGCGCTGCAGGAGTTCTGCCTCCAAGGCCACCAGCAACTCCTCCTCCCTCTAAACGGGGAGTGTAGTGAGACTGAGTGGCCTCCCTCCGAGCAGGAGAGCGAGGGCCCCTCTACACGCCCCTTGGAGGGCGGAGACTATATCACCCCAGCCCCCTCGCCTGTTGGCTGCCCACCGGGGCCTCTGGTGGACTCTGTTGCGACTGAGCGGCCTCCCTCCGAGCAGGAGAGCGAGGGACCCCCTACACGCCACTTGGAGGGCGGAGCCTATATTGCCCCGCCCCCCTCACCATAAGGACCGGGACGTGGCCGGAAACATAAAAGGCCGGCCCTGCACCACAGTTGGGGGACAGCCTGCAACAGAGGAGGACACTTGGCCTGTTCTCCAGAGGCCCCTAACCCTAACCCTAACCCCAGACATGGACGAGGACTGGCCCGGAGTACCCGCTGCGGTTTACCCCGAGGAGCCGGAAGAGGCCTGGAGGCCGCAGGTACCAAACCCCGGGGAGGCAGGAAGTAGCCCAGGGGCAGCCCGGGAGCTGCTGGCTGCAGGGCCCGGCGCGACTCAGTCGGCGTGTTGCGGCTGGATCCCCGCCGACGCAGGGGCAACCAATCCTGCCCCTGCCAGCGCCTTGGGCTGGGACGCGGGGGAGGAGGGTGGGCCCGCGTCCCCCTGCCACCCCACCCCGGGTGGCTGACCCCCTACATGGTGCAAGGAGGCTCTAGCCCAGGACAGGAACTGTTTGTTGGCTGGCCACCGGGGCCCCGCCCAGACTAGAGCCAGCCCTGTCAAGTCTGTCTGTTTGCTGGCTGCCAGGGTTCCACCCAGGCCAGGGCCCGCCCTGGAAGTCTGCTTGTTTGTGGGGTGCTTGGGCCCCGCCCAGGCCTAAGCCACCCCTGATACACTGCGTTGAGGGGCTGACCACTTGAGCGACCTCAGCCCAGCAGCGCCGGCTCTACCATTTTTGCCGCCCCAAGCAAAAAAAACAACAACAACGCTCGGACTGCCAAAGCGAGCAAAAAGAAAACCAAAAAAACCCCCAACCACTCGGACTGCCGCCACCCGAACTGCCGAAGCAGAAAAAAACACAACAACAACGCTCGGACTGCCGCCACCCGAACTGCCGAAGCAGAAAAAAACACAACAACAACGCTCGGACTGCCGCCACCCGAACTGCCGAAGTGCAAAAAACAAAAAAGTCGCCCGGCCTGTGCTGCCCCAAGAATGGACGGAATGCCGCCCCAGGCATGTGCTTCCTCCGCTGGTGCCTGGAGCCGGCCCCGCAGCCTGGTTGGGACAGCTGATCGCTGAGGGGGCTTGGCTTTAGCTGCTGGGCCTGTGAGCCTAGACCAGGGGTCTCAAACTCGGATGACCCCGAGGGCCGCATGAGGACCAGTTCATTGGCCCAATGGCCGCATCACTGACACCCCCCCCCTCGCTGCCCCCAGCCCTGCCCCCAGAGGGGGCAGGAGGGGTGTGGCAGGGGCTCAGGGCGGGAGTTGAGGTGCAGGGGGCTCAGGGCAGGGAGTTGGAGGGGTGAGGCAGGGGGTGCAGTAGGGGGCTCTGGGCAGAGGGTTGGGGTGCAGGAGGGAGTGTGGGGTGTGGCAGAGGGTTGGGATTCAGACGGGGCTCAGGGCAGGAGGTTGGCTGCAGAAGGGGTGGGGGATGCAGCAGGGGGCTCAGGATAGGGAGTTGAGGTGCAGGAGGGAGTGTGGTGTATGGCAGAGGGTTGGGGTTCAGATGGGGCTCAGGGCAGGAGGTTGGGGTGCAGAAGGGGTGGGCGGTGCAGAAGGGGGCTCAGGATAGGAAGTTGGGGTGCAGGAAGGATGTGGGATGTGGCAGGAGGCTCAGGGCAGGGGGTTGGGGTGTGGGGTGCAGGAGGGAGTGTGAGGTATGGCAGAGGGTTGGGGTGCAGGCAGGGGGCTCATGGCAGGGGGTTGGGGTGCAGGCAGGAGGCTCAGGGCAGGGGGTTGGTGTGTGGGGTGCAGGAGGGAGTGCGAGGTGTGGCAGAGGTTGGGGTGCAGGCAGGGGGTTGGGGTGCAGGACGGCATTGGGCTCTGGCCCGGAGAAATAGCCCCACAGGCCGCGTGTTTGAGACCCCTGGCCTAGACAGAGCACTCAGGTATTTCCATCAGCCTGCTCAATGGCAAATGCAGCCCCCCAAAGAAGTGAAGAAGAGTGGAAGTGAAAGAGTAAAGCTGGACCATCCGCTGAGCTGCTGCACTCAAGTGAGCAGAGCCGGGGAGAGAAGAGGGAGAACTCGAAGGTGGCTGGCGGCAGTAGGGAGGAGAAGCAGTTTGGGAGCCAGGAGAGGAGAAATAAATCGTTAATGACAAATGCTGCCGGCTCTCTCTTGTGTGGTGAAGGTTGAAAAGGGGTCTCGTTACTATCACGCTAACCTTTAACATAGCTGTGTATGATGGGGGGAGGGGGTCTATAAAGGTAAGAGGTCACTCTAGGGGCTTGAAGTCCCAGATTCTGGGGCTATTGCCTCCTTCTACCAGCTGATCTCAACCCAGCAACTCCCTCAGGTGGTAGCAGTAGTGAGCTCTTGTCCTCCTTTTCCGGACTAGCCACCAGAAAAAGGACACGATCCATCTGGCCAAGGAAAGAGAGAGGCAGTGTTGCCTGTTAACATGGCTCTTGTGGGGGAGCACGGCAGGTTACTTTGGACTAGGTAGGAGCCACATGTCTCCAAACCTGCACCTCCCGAGGCTCCAGAGACTTCGCTCCCGATCCAAGAGCGTCCTCAGAGTCCTAAAGCGCCAGATGGAATCTGGCCTCTCCCCCCACCTCAGCAGTCCAGAAAAAGTTATTTGTAGACATGTTCTGTGTCCTGTCCTGCCACACTCCCCTGTTGGCGACTAATGCAGTCACAGAGTCCAGGCTCGGATATTAGGGAACACTATGTCACTAGGAGGGTGGTGAAGCACGGGAATGGGTTACCTAAGGAGGTGGTGGAATCTCCATCCTTAGAGGTTTTTAAGGCCTGGCTTGACAAAGCTCTGGCTGGGATGATTTAGTTGGGGATTGGTCCTGCTTTGAGCAGGGGGTTGGACTAAATGACCTCCTGAGGTCTCTTCCAACCCTGATATTCTATGATGTCTCTGTCCCTCTTTTATACTTTCTTTCAGTTGCTAGAAAGATCTTTGCTGTGTCATGGGGGTCAGGCAGTCCCATTGGTCAGGCAGTATCCCACTGACTAAGTGCCCTCTCCAAGGAGTCTCTCAGAGAGTGGATTCTTCCTGATGGGCCATCAACACCTTTCTGGCCCTCCTTTGTTTCTACTGTAAAGCTGGCTGTGGGCATCTCCCAACCTCACAACATATTTCAGAAACACACATAGAGCATAACTTCCCATACAATGACAGCACATCCAATCCAACAGGTTATGAATGTTCAACAGATCCAGACATTTTACATACCACCTCACAAGGCATGCATAATACAAAACATCTCATAATCATATCACGGGGTGAATACTGTGTGCTACTGAGAGATACAGGGTTCCAGAGTGTCAGTGTATCATGGCCAATGGCAGTAAAAGCCCAAAGGAGATGCTCCCCTGGAACAGCCTTTGGTGACAGCAAGGTCCCCACTGAGAACTTCAGTGCGACTCTGCAGCTGTTACCCAGCTGTCCCACCCCAGCATCAGCTGCAACTCAGTGCTTTTTGGGTGGCTTCATGCTGGCTGCATGCCTAGACAGCAGATAAAATCTGCGAAATCTGGGACTAGGAAGGAATTTCCCCCAGGTCAGATTGGCAGAGACCTGGGGGGAGGGGTCGCCTTCCTCTGCAGCATGCGGCACAGGTCACTTGCAGGTTTAAACTAGTGTCAATGGTGGATTCTCTGTAACTTGAAGTCCTTAAACCATGACTGGAGGACTTCAGTAACTCAGCCAGAGGTTAGGGGTCTATTACAGCAGTGGGTGGTGAGGTTCTGTGGCCTTCAATGTACAGGAGGTCAGACTAGATGACCTTCTGACCTTAAAGTCTATGAGTCTTATTGAGTGGTTCACCCTTAATGTAAAGAACCAAAACCTGGGAAATACCAGACAGGAGACCATCAAACAGGAGTAAAAAGCAGTAAAAAGCCTCAGCAAAGAGCTCCAGGATACATAGCAGGGCTCATGTGGCAGTGAGTTCCAAAGACAAAAGGACCCATTCATAAGATCACGTTATCTGAAGAAGCCACCCTAGAGACAGCTGCATCTCAGCGCTGGGCGAGCCATCCCCATGTAGTATTGCTGTGCTGCTGTTCCTCAGCTGTCCCACCCCAGAGGTGACTGCATCTCAGCCCCAGGTGACCATTACCCAGCAGTGGAAAGAGTTGAATATTTGCTAAGGGTTTTTGTTTTCAGTTCTAAGAAATACCTCATTTCTGAGAAGAGGCAGTTGGGATGTCATTTCTGGACGGAGAGACAGTGGTAACATCCAGAAATTCACAAGGGGGTGTATCTCTGGCCAAACTGTCCCCCTCCCTCTTCCCCCCAAGTTGGTCACAGTTCCTGACACTTTCAGTGCCCTTTAAAGCACGTGCACTTCCAGACCCTGCTGCTCCGAAGAGCCCGTGGGGGGATCTGGGGAATGAAGATTCTCTGCACCCTCCAGTCTCTGTCACTTGCTTTTCCAGCCTGGCCCCACCTCTCCGGGCCTCTCTGTTCTCCCCTCCCACACACCCACTGCCTCCCACCCCCTCGCACTACCAATGTGAGAGCAGGGCTGCCCCACCCACCTTCAAACCCCCACCAGCTGGGCTGCTGGGAGGATAAGACACAGGGAGTTACGCTTTTATTTCTCAGAAACAAAAAATTTGCCCGGACAGAGAGAAGCGAAGATTTGGCCGGGTAAGAGCAGGGGGCGGAGGGGGGAGAGCGCGTGGAGGGTGTTTGCCCCAATCTAGCCCATCCCCCCACAAGGAGCAGGATTGTCTCCCCCACTCTATCCCCCCCAACAAGGGGCAGGATCGTCCCCTCTGCTCTATTCTCCCAGGTTGCAGGATTGTCCCCCGCAGTCTATTCCCCATCCATGGGGCAGGATCGTCCCTGCTTGTTCCCCATGTTTCACCCTCCCTAACTGTGCTAGGGCATTGCCAAGTCACATGATAAGTCTTGGCTCTCTGTGGGGTGGAAATTCCCAGCAGCTGGGGGTGAGGGTGTGGGACAGGGGCAGTTCGGACCTTGCCCTCTGTCCAGCAGAAAGATAGGCTCAGACAGCGGCTAATCTACCCCCAATGCTGGGTCTGGCTCATGGCATGATTTGAAACACTGTCAAACTCTGACCAGTTCAACCAGCTAAAACCAGGGCAAACCCTTGGGCACGTGGAATCCCCCAGAACAGTGGCTTGTCTTGCGTTAGCCGCAATCAGGACATTTACAGGCACAAGCTAATCTATGGAAGGAGAGCCGGCCCCTCAGATGTTCACCCCCCCCCCACACACACACAAAAGAGGGGTTCTATATATTTGCTTGCCGGTCTTTGGAGCCGCTTTTCCAGCCCTTGCCACTGGAGGGAGAAGCTGGAAAAGGGGCTCCAAAGACCAGCAAGCAAATATATAGAACCCCTCTTTTTTATTGGGGGGGGTGAACATCGAGGGAGCTAGCTCTTTCCGTGGGTTAGTTTGTGCCTGTGATGCGCACTGCTTTGCCTTATCACAGCGCAGCAATCCCATGCCTCCAGCAGCTGGGGATTGCAGGAAAACCCCAACTGCCCTGTGAATCTGGCAACTTTTCAGTGGATGAAATCCTGATAGATTATGTCCAAAGAGGGAGGGAAACAAAATTCCCATTTTCTATCTTGACGGGGGGGGGGGTCCACTTAGGATGAAAAAACGAATTGGGCTGGCCCTGGTGCTTGCTCAGGAGACATCACTGATGGTAGGACAGATAGAGCCGGTCCCCTTTGTGGCACATTGGTGGCTGGGAGGGATCCCAGGGTGGGAAACTGGGGAGTCTCCAGCAGAAAAAGAGGAGACTTTGGTGCTCCGGGACCAGAGCCCAGCGCTGGGGGAGTAGGGTGAGGCCAGGGCATGTTCTATCCCCTTTCTGTGCCTCAGTTTCCCCCACCCAATGCCCAGGGCTCTGTGTGGGTGAGAGGCTGAATTTGCTCTCACGCCAGCTGGAGGAAAGCTCGGCCAGTCAGCACCCAGTTCACTGCATGATGGGAAGGAAGCTGTTTCCTTGTTAGGCCCTGAGCGTGGCCTTTCCTAAGGCCGAGCTCGGTGCCTCCCGGACTCGGGCTCCAGCAGCCCCTGTGTCTCCCCAGCTGCCCTCGGCAGCGAGTCGAACTGAGATCAAACTCCTCTCAGAGGCTTGTGCCCCTGCCGGGCGTGGCACTGCCAGTGATTAACCCCTGGCACATGGCGTCTGCCAGGCCGTAGGCAGCAGAGAACAGCCCAGTGTCACCAACAGCCCCAGCGCTAGGGTAGTCTGGGCACAAGCCAACAGCACGTGCTGTGATACGGCCAAAGAGCGTCGGCCATGCTCCCAGCCCAGTGGGGGGGGTGTCTCTCCAGGGACGCAGAGACGCTGACAGTGTGCAGGGGGCCATGGGGGATAATCAGCTGGACGTGAGCCCCCGTGCGACAGTGTGGCCAAAGGAGCTAAGGATGCCCAAACAGAGGCAGAGAGGTCAGTTTACCTCTGGATTTGGCGCTGGTGCGACCACTGCTGGGGTCCTGTGTCCAGTTCCGGTGCAGTTCAAGAAGGATGTGAATATATTGGAGAGGGGGCAGAGGGGGGCCACGCGAATGCTTAAAGGATTACAAAACGTGGCCTGGAGTGATAGACCACAGGAGCTCAAGCTATTTAGCTTTGCAAAGAGAAGCTCCCACCTCCCGGGGTGACTTGACTCCAGTCTAGAAGCACCTACACGGGGATCAAATATTTAATAATGGGCTCTTCAGGCTAGCAGAGAAAGCTGTAACATGATCCATTGGCTGGAAGTTGAAGCTGGACACATTCAGCCTGGAAAGAAGATGTCCGTGTTTACCAGGGAGGGGAATTAACCATGGGAACAATGTACCAAGGACTGCGGTGGGATGTGTTTCTAAGAGATCTGCTCTCGTTCAAACAGGAATTTACTGGGTGCAATTCTCTGGCCTGCGTTATCCAGAAGCTCAGCCTTGGTCCCTCCTGGCCTGGGAATCTACCAATCTCTGCCATGACTTCTTGGAATCTGTCTTCTCGCTCTGGTGCTGCCCGGGGGACAGGGACACAAAGTGGGCAGGTAAACTGAGTCACGCAGCTTGTTCACAGAAATATTCCCATACCCTTCTCTATCTATCTATCTATCTATCCCCATACACCCTTCTCTATCTATCTATCTATCTATCTACCCCCATACACCCTTCTCTATCTATCTATCTATCTATCACCATACACCCCCTCTATCTATCTATCTATCCCCATACACCCTTCTCTATCTATCTATCTATCTACCCCCATACACCCTTCTCTATCTATCTATCTACCCCCATACACCCTTCTCTATCTATCTATCTATCTATCTATCTATCTATCTATCTATCTATCTATCTATCTAATCTATCTATCTATCTATCTATCTATCCCCATACACCCTTCTCTATCTATTTATCTATCCCCATACACCCTTCTCTATCTATCCCCATACACCCTTCTCTATCTATCTATTTATCTATCCCCATACACCCTTCTCTATCTATTTATCTATCTATCTATCCCCATACACCCTTCTCTATCTATCTATCTATTTATCTATGCCCATACACCCTTCTCTATCTATCTATCTATCTATCTATCTATCTATCTATCTATCTATCTATCTATCTATCTATCTATCTATCTATCTATCTATCCCTATACACCCTTCTCTATCTATCTATCTATCTACCCCCATACACCCTTCTCTATCTATCTATCTATCCCCATACACCCTTCTCTATCTATCTATCTATCTATCTATCTATCTATCCCCATACACCCTTCTCTATCTATCTATCTACCCCCATACACCCTTCTCTATCTATCTATCTATCTATCACCATACACCCCCTCTATCTATCTATCTCCATACACCCTTCTCTATCTATCTATCTATCTACCCCCATATACCCTTCTCTATCTATCTACCCCCATACACCCTTCCCTATCTATCTATCTACCCCCATACACCCTTCCTTATCTATCTATCTATCTATCTATCTATCTATCTATCTATCTATCTATCTATCTATCTATCCCCATACACCCTTCTCTATCGATCTATCTATCTATCTATCTACCCCTCTATCTATCTATCTTCTCGCTCTGGTGCTGCCCGGGGGACAGGGACACAAAGTGGGCAGGTAAACTGAGTCACGCAGCTTGTTCACAGAAATATTCCCATGTTCTCCCGCTCCTCCCCAGACTCCTGCTGCCAGGAAGGGTCACACCTGGGCTAGAGATCAGCCGTCCTGCAGCAGAGCCCTACTGCTCCGGGTGCCAGGTCCTGACCCAGTAGGTTCCCCCCACTCAGCGGGTCTGGAGAGATGCAGCGACTCCGGGAGGACATCACCTGCTCCATCTGCCTGGATGTCTTGGATGATCCCATTTCGATCGAGTGCGGCCACAACTTCTGCCAGGGCTGCCTCGTGGCTCACTGGCGCGGGATCTCGGCCTGGGGACCCAGCTGCCCTGAGTGCCGGGCTCCCTGCTCCAGGGACAGGATGATCCCGGATACGAGGCTGAGAGCCCTGGGGGAGAAAATCACAGCACCCCTGCGGGAAGAGATGGACCCAGTTAGACCAGACAGGCTGAATCAGGGGAAAGGGGTGCAGGCTCTCACAAGCCCCAGGGCGGGGACTGGCTGGATCAGGGGGTGGGGAATAGGACACGGGGCCTTTCCTCCCTAGGGGGCGCAACCTCTGATTTGGGGGGCAGGGGACTGGCTGGCTCACGGGGGGTGGAAACGGCTCAAGAGGATCTGATCTAAGGGGCAGGGGCCTAGTTGGTTCAGGGGTGGGGTCCCAGCTCTGACCCTGCTCTCTCCCAGCAGCAGGGGCCGGGGGCTCAGCCAGAGCCAGTGCGCCGGTGCAGCTGGTGCGTCTGGACGAAGAAGGGGGCCTGATCCTGGACGAGGAGGCCCTGAGCCGCTGCCTGGAGCAGGGTGGGGTGGGGGACGCCCCCGTCTGCCTGGTGTCCATCATCGGGGAGCAACGCCGGGGCAAATCCTTCCTGATGAACTGCCAGCTGCGCCGGCTCCAGCGCCAGGTGAGTGGGGACGGGATCCCCAGCTAAGGCTCCGCCCCTTGAACCACAGACCCCGCCCACCCCAGATAAGGCCCTGCCCCCTGAACCACAGACCCTGTCCACCCCACATAAGGCCCTGCCCCCTGAACCACAGACCCCGCCCACCCCAGATAAGGCCCTGCCCCCTGAATCACAGACCCCGCCCACCCCAGATAAGGCCCTGCCCCCTGAACCACAGACCCCGCCCACCCCAGATAAGGCCCTGCCCCCTGAACCACAGACCCCGCCCACCCCAGATAAGGCCCTGCCCCCTGAACCACAGACCCCGCCCACCCCCGATAAGGCCCTGCCCCCTGAACCACAGACCCCGCCCACCCCCGATAAGGCTTGCCCTCCGCAGGAAGGGCCTCTGCTCCCTCACCTCAGGCCTATGTTGCCAGGTGTCCAGTTTTCGGTCGAAAAGGGAACCTGGCAGCATCCAGTCAGCACAGCTGACCGGACACCAAAAGTCCGGTTGGTCACAGTAACCGGCCTCTGCCACTGGGGGGCAGCTGGAGCCACATGGAGGAGCGGCTCTCTGCTCAGCTGCTGAAGCCTGACAGAGCAGTGGCTGGCTTCTGGACCAGGCTCCAAGAGGAAGGTGCCACCGCCCGGGGGGAAGGGATCCTGCCCGCCCCTCCTTCTGTCCCACTGTGCCCCGACTGCCCCCGCCCTGGGCCCTCGGTATGGGGACCAACCCCTCCCTGCCCCCTTGTGCCAGGGACCAACCCCTGCTGTATACTGCTGTGCCCCATCAGCTCCTCCCAGCGGCAGCCGGTGAGTCCCAGGAGAGGGGGGAGTGTGTGCGGAGAGCGAGCGAGACGGAAGGAGTGGGAGAGAGGTGTGAGCAGGGGGCGGGGCCTTGGGGGAAGAGGTGGGGTAGGGGGCGGGGCCTTGGGGGAAGAGGTGGGGTAGGGGGTGGGGCCTTGGGGGAAGAGGCAGGGCACGGGGCGGGGAAAGGGTTTTGGTTTCCAGCCATTAGAAAGTTGGGAACCCTACACAGGCCACGTCCCCAGCACCACAGGCCCAACCCTACGCAGCCAGGGCCCCGCCCCGTTCACCGCATGCTCCACCTGACCCAGCGAGTCCCCTGCCTGCTTCACTGCAGCCCGCACCCCCTATACCAAAGGTCCCCCCAGCCCCCAGCCAGTGTCCGTCCTCTCCCTGTGCCAGGCCCTGGCCACAGCTGCCGAGACCTCACCCTCCTCAGCCATGGCCCCTCCCCCTGCCCCACAGGTCCGCACCCATCCCCTGCACCCTGAGCACCCCAACCCCCCCAAACCGCATTCCCACATCCCCTGTCTCTGGTTGCCCCCCTACAGAACCAACAGCACGTGGCCCGGGGGGGGTTTGAATGTCGCGCCGGGATGGCGACCATCACAAAGGGGGTGTGGATTTGGGGCCAGCCCCTCTGGGTCCAGGCCCAGGGGAGGAAGGTGAGTGGGGCAGAGGGGCAGGCTGGTGGATGGGGTATGGGGCAGTAGGGAAGGGGAATGAGGGAAGTGGGGGACAGGTTCCTGTGCAGAGCAGGGAGGCTGGAGGGGGGAATGGGGGTGCTGGGGAGCAGGGAGCGGGCGGGGGGCTCAGTAGGGGGTGCTGGGGAGCAGGGAGCGGGCGGGGGGCTCAGCAGGGGGTGCTGGGCTGCAGGGAGTGGGCGGGGGCTCAGCAGGGGGTGCTGGGCTGCAGGGAGTGGGCAGGGGCTCAGCAGGGGGTGCTGGGGGAGCAGGGAGTGGGGGGGACTCGGGAGGGGGCACCGTGCAGTGGGGAGCAGGTGGGGGGTTCGCAGGGGTCACTGTGATTCAGGGAATGGTAGGAGGCCCAGCAGAGGGCGCCGGGGAGCAGGGTGTGGAAGTGGGCATGGCAGGGGGGCCATGCTGGGGTGAGATGTGGGGCTCGGCAGGGGGCGCTCACCTTTTCTTTTGATTATTTTCTAGATTTTTAACATTTCCAGCATGTTTACGTGGACGGAAGCAGATTATCTGGAGGTGGGTGGGGCAGGGGATACACACGGCTCTACTGACACTGACCTCTCAGCCTTGGCCCTGCTGGGAAGGACCCAGGAGTCCAGGCTCTGTTAGGATTGGAGAGGGGAAAGTCTATAGGCTTTGGGGCTGTTATTGATGGTTAGAAAGTCCCAGAGATCTCCCGCTAGGCCGGGCTTCAGATGCAGAGAGTCTGAACAGTACCAATGATGAGTATTTATTAAATATTTGCAATTGTCGTATTCACGGTTAATTACCATTATCTGGCGGCTCTTATTCATTAGCCCTGTAGCTCTGGGTGGTTGGTCGTTACAGGTGGAGAAGAGATTTCTGTGTCCTGGTCGACTCCCCTAAATGATCTGCAATGCGCCTGCGGACTCAGGTTGCCGGGAGGGTCGGGAGCCTCGTGGTGGCGCCCAGTGGGTTTGGTGACCCAAAGGTGGGGGGGGCGGAGCAAGGGCCAGATAGAGCTCCCCCTCTTCCCCCCAATAAATCAGCATTTCTCAAGACTGACCAGTTCCAGCAGGGCTTTCTGGTGGGGGGCCACATGTGCCCATCCAGAGTGTCGTGCTCAGCCAAACCAGGGCCTGTAGAGTTAAGGGAAACGCCAGCCCAGCCGTACCTCGGCCCTCTTGAAGCAACGCCCCAGTAGACCCGTGCCGCCCAGCCCTGCGCTCTGCATTTGCTGAGTATGGGGCAGGAGACACCTCCACCTGCCCTGCGCCCAGACACTCAGCCTGGATTGGCAGGAACCAGCCTGGGGCAAACCATGATGCTCTGCGTTAGGGAAATGTTTGTGATGGGAAAAATGTTCCATTGGAATCTACCCAACCAACTCTAACCCTGACCCTATGTCCCATCCCCCAGCCCTACCTCTGTGTGCCCCTCCCCACATGCCAGGGGTCTATGTGCTCCCATTCTCCATCCCCCCACGCTAGAGGCTCTGTGTCACCTCCATTCTCCCAGCTCAGCACCCAGAAGATCCTGCTACCGCCGTTCAACAGAGTGGTTGGCTCATTGGCTGCTGATGCTACTCACCAGATCTAAATGGAAACTGGACTTTTTCAGTTTTCCGATTTCCTCCCGAATCAGTGGGGTTCTTCTCATTGATGTCTAGCGCGTCCCCTGAAATTTCAGAATTGATCAGATGTATTCTCAAAAAGTTATCACGATACAGACAAAGAGAAATGCCATTGAGTTGTGTGGGAGGCCTTTTACTTCACTTGGCCAATTAACTTCTATAATTGGTAATTTTATCTTCATTAATAGCTGACAATTATTGGTTACTTGTTAGTCACTATTGGCTGCCAGGTGTTGGTTATTTAGTACCCAACATTAGCTGTCAGATTATTTCATAGTGACAGTGTGGAGAAATGGAAAATAAAAGTTTTGCTGAAAAATGGAAAACTGACAAAATCAGAATCTTTTCATGAAAATTTCCATTTTCAAAGAACAGCCAAATGTTAGTATCTCTTGGGTTTCTCTCTTCACATTTTTAGGGAGCTATCATTGTTTCTCAGGTTTCAATCTTCAGTTTTCCGTCTTTGTCACCTGTGGGGGGATCTTTTGTTCAAGATGGAAAAAAAATTCCTTGTCTCTCTCTCGCTGCATAGCAGATGTTCGTTCATGTTGCGAAGGAGGTCGGAGAGACCTGCAGTCTGCCCCCAATCCAGGTGAGTCCTCGTTTCCCATCAACCCAATGCTGGTTCCACCCCCCACTCCCATCACCCCCACCTGATTCTTATTATTCATTGTCTCTATTGCCAGAGCACCTCAGACCCCCCCTTCCTAGACCAGAACCCCATTGTGCCAGGTGCTGGTCAAACCCCGAACAAACAGCCAGTCCCTGCTCCCATTATTCTACCTCTATGCTCACGTCATGCCAAGGATCTCGATGTCGGTGGCTGGGTTCGACAACAGCCTCCAGCTCTGGTCTCCTCTCTGTGCTCCCAGCCCCAGTGTGACCCTTCTCCTGCGCTCTCTGTTGCAGGGTCTGGACCTGTTGGTGTGAGATTGGCAGCTCTCCGAAGCCTACGGCGCAGAAGAGGGATAGGAGTATCTCAAAGACATCACACAGAAAAGGACCTAGGGGTCACAGTGGACGAGAAGCTGGATATGAGTCAACAGTGTGCTCTTGTTGCCAAGAAGGCTAACGGCATTTTGGGCTGTATAAGTAGGGGCATTGCCAGCAGATCGAGGGACGTGATCGTTCCCCTCTATTCGACATTGGTGAGGCCTCATCTGGAGTACTGTGTCCAGTTTTGGGCCCCACACTACAAGAAGGATGTGGAAAAATTGGAAAGAGTCCAGCGGCGGGCAACAAAAATGATTAGGGGTCTGGAGCGCATGACTTATGAGGAGAGGCTGAGGGAACTGGGATTGTTTAGTCTCCAGAAGAGAAGAGTGAGGGGGGATTTGATAGCAGCCTTCAACTACCTGAAGGGGGGTTCCAAAGAGGATGGAACTCGGCTGTTCTCAATGGTGGCAGATGACAGAACAAGGAGCAATGGTCTCAAGTTGCAGTGGGGGAGGTCTAGGTTGGATATTAGGAAACACTATTTCACTAGGAGGGTGGTGAAGCACTGGAATGCGTTACCTAGGGAGGTGATGGAGTCTCCTTATTTGGAGGTTTTTAAGGCCCGGCTTGACAAAGCCCTGGCTGGGATGATTTAGTTGGGAATTGGTCCTGCTTTGAGCAGGGGGTTGGACTAGATGACCTCCTGAGGTCCCTTCCAACTCTGATATTCTATGATTCTATGACCTAGGGAGGTGGTGGAGTCTCCTTCCTTGGAGGTTTTTAAGGCCCGGGCTGACAAAGCCCTGGCTGGGATGATTTAGTTGGGAATTGGTCCTCCTTTGAGCACGGGGTTGGACTAGATGACCTCCTGAGGTCCCTTCCAACCCTGATATTCTATGATTCTATGAAGTGCCTAGGCAAGTCTCCCCAGGTATAAGGAGTCGAGTCCTTCACGCTGTCTGGACTGATTTCCAGGAGATCCCTCAGCCTGAGCTTCGTGTTTCTGAAGTTCATGATTCTCAGCTAGGACAGGACCGTCTTCACGGCTCTTCTCCCTGCAGACGGACACGAAGGCGTCGCCACCCAGGATGGCGTCACAGCTCAGCGCCAGCTGCACCTTGGCCTCCTCTATGTCTCCGTTCCCAAGATTTAGGCCTCAAGGCTTCACCCCCCTGAGGAAGAATCTCCCCATGCGCCCAGTCACAGACCAGGGAAATAGCTATAGTCCCAGCGGTGATTCCTCCTGCAGCTGGGACTGGGCCTGGCCCTGCCATGCTCACCTCCGGAAGCTGAGGCCAGTGTGTGAATACAGGGACAGACACCAGCCTTTTCCAAACGCCAGCTCCATTCATCTCAACGGAGGGGCCCAAAGCCTAAGAAGCAAAGGGATCTAACCCACCCAACCGTTCACACGCCTCTGTCTCAGCTAACACTTAGGGAGGCTTCCCTTACCCAGACCCCACTCCCCACTCCCGGGGCTGGGTGTCCCACACCGAGGTGTAGGTGGTGCAACCTCGTGGTCAAAGCAAGAGTCTGGCCTAGTGGTCAAAGCAGAGCTGGAGGGCAGAAACAGAGGTGTGGTTGGGAGGCCAGCCAAGGGTAAGAGCCAGGGGTTCAAGGCAGGCAGGGCGTAGGGCTGGAGTGGAGCAGCCAAGGGGTTGAGCCGGGGCTGGACAGGAAACAGGTCTGACACAGCTAATACATGAAGTGTTTGTAAAACAGTCCTGGCACCTTCCACATCCTTCACAGATGGACAATACACAGGGGATGGGCAGGCGCTCGGGCGCAGCAGGTGTATGGAGATGGAGACGCTGGATGGAAGAACCAGGGGAATGTGGAGGGCCCTGACTGACTTCCTCATCGGCCGAGTCAGCCCGTGGTCAGGGATGGAATGGGCCATGGAGACCCAGCTCCTGTTTCCCGTATCTGGACCGTATCTGCAGGAACTTTGTTGGGAGAGGTCTCTGGAGCCTCAGGTCTGCTCCCCTCCACTGATGCGGCAGGTCCTGGTGTCTCGGCTCTGCTCTCCAGTGTTGAGGCAGAGTCTGGAGTTGCCCCATCTAAGGATCCAGAAGAGAAACCTGCTCAGATGCCTTCGATCAGCGGTTCTCAAACTGTGGGTCAGGACCCCAAAGTGGGTCACAACCCCATTTTAATGGGGTCACCAGGGCTGGTGTTAGACTTGCTGGGCCCAGAGCCCAAAGCCAAAGCCCCAGCCCCACCTCCTTGGGTAGCGGGACCAGAGGTGAAAGTAAGCCGGTACGGCCCGGAACGGCGTACCAGCAAGAGCCAGTACGCCGTGCCGGACCAGACTGACTGGTGATTTAAAGGGCCCGAGGCTCCCTGCAGTGGCCAGAGCCCTGGGCCCTTTAAATCACCTCCTAAGCCCCGCTGGCAGAGCCCTGGGGTAGCGGCGGCAGGGCTCCGGCCGCTGCGGGGAGCCCCTGGCCCTTTAAAGCACCGCCCGAGCCCCGCTGCCGGAGCCCTGGGGTAGCGGCGGCAGGGCTCCCATAGTGATTTAAAGGGCCTGGAGCTCCGCTGTGGTAGCGGTGGGAGCCCTGGGCCCTTTAAATCACCCCGAGCCCTGAGGCTCCCAGCCGCCTCTGCAGCTGGGAGCTCAGGGGCTGATTTAAAGGGCCCGGGGAATTTAAAGGCCCCGCCTCTTCCGGTTGAGGCCACGCCCCCTGCACAGGACTCCGGAGTACCGGTAAGTCCTTTAAGTTACTTTCACCCCTGAGCGGGACCCAGTCTTCAGTATTAGCCCTGCGTGGCAGGGCTCAGATTAGAGGTCCCCCTGCTGGGGCTAAAGCCCTTGAGCTTCGGCTTTTCCCCCTCCCATACCCTGACCGAGGTGGCAAGGCCCAGGCTTTGGTCCCCGCTCCTGGGATCGTGAAGTAATTTTTGTTGTCAGAAGGGGGTCACAGTGCAATGAAGTTTGAGAACCCCTGACCTAGACCTTCCCAGTGCCCCTGTGTCCTCAGTGTCTGTCTCCCACAGCCCCATGTTAGGTGGGGTGAGGGTGCAGGACTGACAGATGGAGCATGAACCAAGGCAGAGCCATGGAATGGGAGTTGTGTTTGCAGCCCAGACACCAGGGTGATGGAAGCCCGGGACACACACAACAGGTTGCATTCCATTCACTACAGATGGTATAAACTTTTATACAGGGTAAGCTCATGTTGTTCGCCCTCTTTCTCAAAGTAAAGAGAGAGATGCACAGCTGCTTGCCCCTCCCCCCCAGGTAACAATGATGATTTTGTTTAGTATAAAAGGTAGGATTGAAGTGGTCATAAGAGATAGGAGCCAGAACAAAGCAGGTTACTAAGCAGAAATAAGCAGAACATGCAAACGAAACTAGATTCACTAAAAACTGGTTACAAATAATAAGTTCTCGCCCTAGATGTGGTTCTAATAATCTTTGCGCAGACTGGACGCCTTTCCAGCCTGGGTCCAGCCCTGCCTCCTGTTCAGCCTTAGACGTTTCCAGCAGTCATCTTGGGTGGGGTCCCCAGGGAGAACTGGCCACCTGGATGATCTCACTCCTCACCCTTAAATAGGATTGGCATCAGGCGGGAGTCCACTGTTTCAATTTGACCCCTTCCCAGCTCCTCATGGAAAAGTACATGGTTTAAGATGGATTCCAGTATCAGGTGACATGGTCACATGACTCTGCAAGACCCCTGATAGCCCCTTCCCATGGGCTTACAGGAAAAACAAGTCCAGTTTACAGTTCATTGGCAAGAAAACAATGGGCCATCAAGATCCTGAAGTACCTTTAATGGCCCTCACTTAGCATGACTACATTGATTCCTCCTGTCTTCAACACTGGGCTGGACTCTTCCTAAGGGCCATTGACTGGGGGGGGAGCGGGTGGCTCAGTGGTAGGGGTTTTGGGAGCCCCAATTGTACCAGGCGCTGCACAGACAAGAGATAGTCCCAGTGCCAAAGAGCTCACAGTGTAAACAGACAAGTTTTATCTTCCCCATTTTGTACATGGGGAAACTGAGCCCCAGAGACATGCAGTGACTTGTCCAATCACATGAAGCATCTATGGCAGACCCAGGCATAGAACCCAGGAGTCCTGGCTCTCAGCCCTGCACTCGGGTGACAAGATCTGCTCAATTCTTCCTGCATTTCACCAGCATTCTCCTATCATTCCTACAAACCTAGCCCGGAGCCTTGAAAACTGTCCATCCCCGGGACAGTATACATTCCACACATACCCTGGATCATTCCCAGAGGCGCAGTGGGGCCTGGGAGCCAGGACTCCTGGGTTCTGTGCTTGACTCTGGAGACTTTGGGATTGTCACCTCAATCTGGCTGCTCAGCGGGGTGGAGAATGTCACACAGGTCCCTCTCTCTTTTAGTCTGCAGAAGAGAAGAACGAGAGGGGATTTGATAGCTGCTTTCAACTACCTGAAGGGGGGTTCCAAAGAGGATGGATCTCGGCTCTTCTCAGTGGTGGCAGATGACAGAACAAGGAGCAATGGTCTCAAGTTGCAGTGAGAGAGGTCTAGGTTGGATATTAGGAAACACTATTTCACTAGGAGGGTGGTGAAGCACTGGAATGGGTTACCTAGGGAGGTGGTGGAATCTCCTTCCTTAGAGGTTTTTTAGGTCCGGCTTGACAAAGCCCTGGCTGGGATGATTTAGTTGGGGTTGGTCCTGCTTTGAGCAGGGGGTTGGACTAGATGACCTCCTGAGGTCCCTTTCAACCCTGATATCCTATGATTCTCCTCTCAGGGGCTCGGACTCCAATCCAGCCCCAGGGCAGGGGACTGGCTGACTCTGGGGTGTGGAGAATGGGACATTGGGCATTTCCCCTCTAGGATGTGACAGCTCCAACACTGTGTCAGCTGTTTATGAAGTGTTGCCAATTGCAGTTCACACCTTTGGGCTAAGCAGAGATCAGGACCGGCCCATTCCTGGCTGTGACATTTGACATTGAATCAAGTTAAGAAGTTCCTTTGTGTACGAATAACAACCCCAGAGATTGACTGTAGTCATGAGCGGCCTTTGCACCTTATCTATCTATCCCCATTCACCCCATCTATCTATCTATCTATCTATCTATCTATCTATCTATCTATCTATCTATCTATCTATCTATCTATCCCCATACACCCTTCTCTATCTATCCCCATACACCCTTCTCTATCTATCTATTTATCTATCCCCATACACCCTTCTCTATCTATCTATCTATCTATCTATCTATCTATCTATCTATCTATCTATCTATCTATCTATCTATCTATCTATCTATCTATCTATCTATCTATCTATCTATCTATCCCCATACACCCTTCTCTATCTATCTATCTATCTATCTATTTATCTATGCCCATACACCCTTCTCTATCTATCTATCTATCTATCTATCTATCTATCTATCTATCTATCTATCTATCTATCTATCTATCTATCTATCTATCTATCTATCTATCCCTATACACCCTTCTCTATCTATCTATCTATCTATCTACCCCCATACACCCTTCTCTATCTATCTATCTATCTATTTATCTATGCCCATACACCCTTCTCTATCTATCTATCTATCTATCTATCTATCTATCTATCTATCTATCTATCTATCTATCTATCTATCTATCTATCTATCTATCTATCTATCTATCCCTATACACCCTTCTCTATCTATCTATCTATCTACCCCCATACACCCTTCTCTATCTATCTATCTATCCCCATACACCCTTCTCTATCTATCTATCTATCTATCTACCCCCATACACCCTTCTCTATCTATCTATCACCATACACCCCCTCTATCTATCTATCTATCCCCATACACCCTTCTCTATCTATCTATCTATCTACCCCCATACACCCGTCTCTATCTATCTATCTACCCCCATACACCCTTCTCTATCTATCTATCTACCCCCATACACCCTTCTCTATCTATCTATCTATCTATCTATCTATCTATCTATCTATCTATCTATCTATCTATCTATCTATCTATCTATCTATCTATCCCCATACACCCTTCTCTATCTATTTATCTATCCCCATACACCCTTCTCTATCTATCCCCATACACCCTTCTCTATCTATCTATTTATCTATCCCCATACACCCTTCTCTATCTATTTATCTATCTATCTATCCCCATACACCCTTCTCTATCTATCTATCTATTTATCTATGCCCATACACCCTTCTCTATCTATCTATCTATCTATCTATCTATCTATCTATCTATCTATCTATCTATCTATCCCTATACACCCTTCTCTATCTATCTATCTATCTATCTACCCCCATACACCCTTCTCTATCTATCTATCTATCCCCATACACCCTTCTCTATCTATCTATCTATCTATCTATCTATCTATCTATCTATCTATCTATCTATCTATCTATCTATCTATCTATCTATCTATCTATCTATCTATCTATCTATCCCCATACACCCTTCTCTATCTATCTATCTACCCCCATACACCCTTCTCTATC